>NW_023505470.1:0-1000 GCF_004664715.2 Peromyscus leucopus | reverse complement strand
CCCACACCCCAGGGAGCTTAGCACAGCCTCTGAACCTCTGTACCTACAGAGAGAAGGTCAGAGAAATGGAAACATTGAATAACTCTCTCTCCTCACCACAGCTACTTACATCTGGAGTCTGTCATAATCCTAGGAATCACAGATCAAGAAATGCAGTAGAAGAATTTTGGTTTAGCACACATTTCTATCTGATTACCTGAGGGTCTTCCTTGTCGTTTCCGCCACCGCCGCCACCTACTCTGTTCCATTCTGCCTTATTGGTTGTTTCTCAAACTTTGACTCAGTTTGCTTTTCTCTGTCAAGAAATGAATAAGTAGGTTATCAATACCATTTTCAAACAACAAGAATCACTGTCTGTTAGCTGTTTGTGAGATTAAGGTCCAGCCTCTTGTAGCATTAGCAGACAATAGACCCTTCTTTCCTCCTCTACAGGTTCTGGTCATTCTCACCTACTAGAAAGCTTGAGTGTCAAGCTGGACCAGGGAAAGCCTCTATTGAATGGCAGAGGTGCCCCTGTGGAAGGGACAGACAAGACACAGAAAGACCTGTCTGTGATGACTGTGTTAAACCAACAGCTATACTGTCTTATGAATAAAAACCAAAAGCAGGGCCAGATATTGAGGTAAATCTGAAGGAGCAAGCAAACAGAAGAGCCAGCCATTGTTCTTACCTCTAGGAAATCCTCAGCTCTAAGAGTGTGAGTTTCTGTTTGCTCAGGTCTTATATACCTTTCTCTGGCCTGACATCACTTCCTGGGATAAAAGGCGTGTGTGCTTCCCAAGCAAAGGCCTGAAATCTCAAGTGCTGAGATTAAAGGCTCTCCTCCCTGTGTGGCCTTGAAATCAGAGACCCAGATGAGATCCAGAGGGCTATGTGCCTCCCCCATGATAGGATTAAGGGTGTGTGCCATAAATGGTCTGGCCCCTATGTCTAATCTAGTTCCTGGTTTTGTTCTCTGATCCCCATAGAAGTTTTATGGGGTGCACAATATATCACCCCA
>NW_023505469.1:0-165000 GCF_004664715.2 Peromyscus leucopus | reverse complement strand
GGTGTCAGAGTGCTGGGATTAAAGGTGCGTGCCACCACCACCCGGCCCCTGCTGGCTCTTCTAAAGAGATAACAAATGAGGTATTTTCCCCTACTTAGCTGTGTGATCTTGTGCAACCATCTAAGCTCTCGGACCTCAAGCTTCCTCATCCACAGGATGGGAAGGGGAAGAGAGGGGACAGGCAAGGAAGAGATGGGGAGAGAGGGGAGAAGAACAAAGGCATGGGGGACAGGAGACTCTTTCCAGATTATTTGCCTATAAGGCCAAGTGTGCAAAGTGCTAGTCCGGACCATCACAACGAACAGCTCCACTGCAAGGTTAGTGACAGGATCTGGGCTTTCTAAATGCTTCACACATCTTGTCCTATCTGATGCTCACAACAGCTTTTGAGCATGCTCTGTCTTGGCCCATTTCACAGATGAGGAAGCTGAGACTCGGAGGGGAAAGGAGCTTGCTGTGGGAGGGCATAAAGCTAAGTAAGGAGGCAGGCGGAGACAGGGACTCAGCCTCTGGGAGCTGGGGATCAACACCATCAGAGGACAGTCTGCTTGAGAAAGATGTACTGTTTCCTCATGCCACAGATCAACACAGAACCTGTCTTTGTCCCCTTCCCAGCCCTCCACAAGCCACAGGGCAATGTACAGACAATGGGGACCCCGAGATTCTAGGGTGAAGAAAAGGAGACACCAACATCTAAGCTAGGGCTTCAGGGCGAAGTGGGCACAGGCAAGGCTTCCTTGGGGGATTTTCAGAGCACACAGTCACATCAAAGACAACACACATGTCCAGGAGTGCTAGAAAACAGCTGTTACCTACCACCTGGTGGGTGGTATAACCAAAGGTATACTTGTCTCAAGTGACTGAGTGTCAACCATGGGAGGGGACAATCACAAGATTCAACAGTGTGCAAGGGAAGGGGTTCACACTGGCATGTGTCTCTCAAAAACAAGCAGCCATGAGCTGAACCTGTGCCTTTGGAATTAGCCCCATTCTCTTAAGGTTGTACAAACCTGGCCTGGCTGTGACCTTTTCCTGGTCCCTGAAAGAAAGGAGAACAAACTTGCTTAGAGGTAAAGAGGTGACAGACACATTAATAAGGCAAAGTCTGGGGCTTTCTGAAATGTCCCAAAGCTAGGAACCAGGTGTGGAGCTCACCTGTTGCAAAGACAAGAATGAACTCTTTGGTCTCCTATCTAAAAAAAAAAAAAAAAAACAAAAAACTGAACATAAAATCATTCCTTGAAAGGTACCTTGGGTGCCTCTCCTAGCCAGGGCTCAAGCCCTTCCCAAACATCACTCCCTACCCCCTTTAATCCAGACAAACGCTGAGAGAGAAAAAGCCTGGAAAAGAGGTGCTTGTGTGTGTGTGTGTGTTGTGGTGTGTGTGTGTGTGTGTGTGATGCGGAGGTACATATTTTGCGATGATAGAATTGATAAATATGGCGAGGCGCTCTACGCACTCTATACCACACCACCTGGAGGACGACCTCCTTGTGCGCCCTGTCATGGTTGTACCACGCGCCTACGGCGCCTGTCCCTCTGAGTAAACGCGTGTATTTCAGAGAGACATGTTGATCAGGCTAGAAAGCTGTGATTCTCTTGTTAGATGGTCGCGACAGTGTATCATAAGTTCTCCAAGAATTGGGAGCAAGCCTGATGATTCTAAAAGTATATCTCTTAGTGTGAGCGGACGTTAGCGTTCCCGTTACGTTTGAGAGAGCATATTGTGAATTATTAGAAGTGTTTAAGAATGAACTGTAATATGATATCCTCAACAACTCGAGCAAAGTATTATTCTTAAACCCCCTTAACCTACCTCTCTCGATTCGACTAGGCTGGTCAGAAGCGTACGCGATATTAGAAATCCACGCAGTGATATCTGTATACATACCCTGTTTTCAAGAATCCTTTACTGCACATCACTATCAGGAGCTGCCTGAAGCCATACCCGAGAATGGGAGATGGAGATGTCTGATGGCGTTTTAATTATGTGCGAGTTGCACTGCGAAGAGGCTATGAGCTTGCTTAAGCAACTGTCTGGTCTACTGCAGATGAGCATCGGAAACAGTGGAAAATTCATTCCATCTTGTATAGATTCTTCGCATGTGATAGACTATTTTGTGAAGATGTATATATATAGAACCACTCACTCTAATAAAAAGATAATTAAAAAACTTGGAGAGTCTCATGCAATGGTTGAGGTATATGAGGTAGAAAACAGATACTAGAATTGTCAGAAAAGCAGTTATTTGATACTATTGTTTAAAGTACGAGCAGATAAAAACTGTTATGAAGCCACAGAGGGGTAATTAAAGAGAGTTCTTGAGAAAGTTATTAGAGCCCTGAGTACGGGCTTAGTGATCGTGCGGGCTTCCTACCCGGGAGAGCTGAGCGCGCTTTTCTCACGCCGCCGCGGGCTCGGCTTTTAAGGTTTCTAAATCCGTGGAAGGCGTTATGAAAAATAAAAATTACTAGGACACTCCTTATGTTCTCTTGATTCTTAATGCGTTATATGAGACGAAACTCAAGTCTCACACGAGCTCAAAATATACCATTGTCTCCTTAGCTATCAAGACGAATACATCACTCACTCACATGAGCATGATATCCACAGCTCTTAATATTATATTCTTTGGTGAGAAGAAGACTCGAGATCTGAGGTAGATCTCAATATTATTATTGTAATAGTGGCCCACTCAATAAAGTTCCTGCGCCTGGCCCGCGCCCGCCTCCGGAGTCGCTGCGCTCTCTCTTCGGTTTTTCACAATCAGAACAACTGCAGCGTTGAAGCTTCCGAATTCAGAGCTACTTTCCTATCTTATATTTGTACCTGTTGTTATGATTTGCGTTTTGTTCATGAGTATTTTATGTGTATCTATCCACTGAGTTAAAACAAATCTCACTGTTGTTCTTAATTTTATTAAACTGGACAAATATTGTCCTATCTATACTGTTTACCTTGTCCTTCCATCAGAAATGAATTTATGAGCATTGCTGATCTCTGGGATCATGAACATTATCTCTGCTTTTCAGGGGTGTGGGGTGGGGGCCCTGGCCCGCGCACCCCAGCGGCTGGCCTAGAGTGGTGAGCTCGCCCACCATATGGGTTTCCTCATAAGTGCATTTTATCTTTCTCTCTCAGTGATTATTCAATTCTCAAATGTAGTGGTGCTGCAGGGTTTGATCAGGATCAGTTAGTCTGGGGTATCACTCGATGGGCCCCTCCCCGATCCAATATTTGTTTCACCTCGCCTCCCGGAAACAACCTGCTGACATGAAAAACCGTATGGTAACACAACATTGAGTGTTAGAACAGCCACGCTCGAGGTGGGAACACAATCTGGTTGTGAATAGCATTGCTTCGTTTCCTAGGCACCTAGAGACAGTAGGTCTATATGGTAATTATATAAAGCAACTAACCCGCGTGATATATTCTCATTATACGGGACCGGCTGCGGACGGAATCCGCGAGGGGCTCGTATCTCTTCAACACTACTCAGGTTTCATCTAGAACATGGAGTGGTACAGCTTGAAACACCTCTGACGCGCCCAGCAAGCGTGCTTCCTCAGGGCTAGACAAATTCAGGCATTTATTTTCTCTATGCCTTGCTGTGGTTTTTTTCTTGTCCTGCTCTCTCTTTTTTGTGACTGACTCTGTTCGGTTTGCTACTGCTGTATACCTTGCCGCGATATCCGAGCTCTCTCAAATTTTAGCTCTGAGACCCAGGCCTTCCAGAGGCACCTCTCATTTCGATGGCTACTCCATAACACTCACAACCAATACCTCACAGCTCAAGCTCCCTCAAGTGGTATTGAACTGCAGGTCAAGCTAATACTAACTTTGGTTTTATTAAAACATTGTGCTGCTCCCAGTGATGGAGTGCATTGTTGTGTCGAAAGCAGAAGCCATATGGAGAAAGGATCCTCACAAATGATTAACAGAGAAGGTGTGCAAGGTGTACGACACTCGATGTTATGCACAGGCGTGCGTTGTATTAGTCGATGCTCATAGAGGACTCGAGACACTTGAGTGTTCAAGTCACGCAGGATTATACAGAAGACACAGAGATGATGACAAAAATATATAATAGAGTTCGGATCGGTCGCATCATCTCCGTATGATATAGCTGCTCTACAACTCACGCTCTCACGTATGCAGCTCTCTGACTTCCAACATAGTCTAGCTCTATCGGTGCATGCTGACAACCACCTGCACTAGGTTACTACTCTAAATTCCAAAGAGACTCTCCGACGCTTCTCTTCTTCTCTAACTAGCTCCTGTACATTCGGCGACATTTATGTATACACAGCTAGCATGGTATGTACACACATAACACACACCACACACACCACACACACAATTTGCGATAATTATATATTAAATTAAAAATTTCAAAAGCATATAATAACTAGTTACACAAAAAAACTGAAGAGGTGATGGTACATACATCAATTTCCATGAAAGATAGTTCAAGTAATTCACAGGATGTACAGAGGACATTTGTAGAAGTAATATTAATTTTTCCTGCATGTCTTTGTATTATCCTTTATGACCCTTTATGTAATTATCTAATTTTTAAAAATTTTATATATCTTTAGTTATTTTTATTGTATGAATAGTCTGCCTTCATGTATGTTTGTTTGTTTATGTGCGCGTGCTTAGTTCCTGTGGAGGTCAGAAGAGGGCACCAGATTCTCTGGAACAGGAGTTACAGATTGCTTGGAGCCACCTTGTGAGTGCTGAGAATGAAAGTCAGGTCCTCTACAAGAGCAGTCAATGTTTCTACCTAATGAGCCATTTCTCTAGCCTCAAATGTCTAAATTTTTAATCTCTCCTACATGTCGTTTTATTTTACCAAAAATAAGCATTATCCAAAGTTTAATTAGAAAAAATGATCTTTGTTTCCACCTAATGAAAATATTTAAAAACTCCACTCCACTTTTTTTATGGACAAAAGACTATTAGATCTTTGTCAACCTGTTTTAGATGAATTTTTCCTGATTATAAGACAAATTGTAAAAACATGATTATCCAATCAATAATCATTAAAATGATGGGTTAGAAAAACAATACTAATCACATATCATGAGTATTTATTACCAACAGGGAAGTGCTAAATATGTCCCCAATGAGGTAATAAATACACCATTTCTGTGTGGATACATTTAATGGTTCAGTCCCCTTAAGATGAAATTGAGATTGATATGTATCCAAATATTTTATGGACGTACTGTTTTGTTAGTAACAAATCCAAACTGCAGACTCTTTAACTATTCTTAATTAAATCTCACATGCCTATGTACCCAGGTGCTATACTTACTTTGATGATTGATTTATACTATAACATTTAAACTACGAGTTTTAGTCAGTTTCAGATTAATGGACTCAGACTCAGGGCAGCCTCTAAACAAAAGAACTGTGATTTCTCAATAGTTCTGACTTTATTGTATACAGAATTCACTCATGAAATTTACATTGATGTCTTAGTTGTAGGTATATCTATTTAGCTATTCCAATTGAAATCATTCAACAAAGCCTCCCACCCAAATATCGCAAGCCTCGAGAGTAAGGATCAAAAGGCTTAGAGGAAGATTAATTTTCCTAGTGAGTTCTTGGTTCAATCTCACAGCGTCCTTCATAGTCGGCAGCAGTCACTGCACTCCTCCAGCCACCTCAAACTATCCACGCGTGCAAGGTTTAAATCTGGAGGCAGGAAACTGAACTAAAAGTCACAGAGAATATTGCTTAGAAGAGGAGTGTTCCGAGCGTAGGCGACGTTTATCCCCTTGCAGCTCTTCCAGTACTGACATAAGCACTCCTACAGCCGACACTAGTACATACCACAATGCACCAGCGACTCCCACAGGAAAACATAAAAGAGGACGCATTCCTCTATGCTCTAGATTGGATAGTGATGAGATCAGCGAATTGCATTTAAAAGCGTCCGACCAATACCTCATTGTGAATTACACCAGATATAAGTTCTTCAGCCTACTGTTAGATAGCCTTAAGACTAATTTTAATTAACTAACTCACAACCTCCTATGTGTCTTGATTTGCGGATGACTCAACGTCTATGCTCTTGACAGAAGGCCTACAGTGCCTGTCCAAAAGTTAACACTTGGGTCACAGTGCTACATTTTGTGCTTCACTCTCAATTGCACAAAGGGAAACTGAGGCTGGGGGAAGTAGTTGTGATATCCGTTCCACATTAAGGTGCTCCAGTAATAAAAGAGGAGCTTTCTGCCTATTGTCAACCAAACTCGAATGGACTTTCTAGACTCACAACAAATGGGATAACAAACGGCTGACGCTCAATAGGCTCATATTTATTATTTCTGGATTAGCTATGCACTCTTTCACCACCTTATGCTTTATATCGCTGGCTACCTAACCAGCTTCACCTGTTCTCTCAATACACAATGGTCTATGCCTCTCTCTTATCATTGGCTCTATAGATACCGGTGCCTCACTGCACTTTACATGAGGACTCTTGCCTTTGAGTATTATGTACGTCACTTGAATTGCGTCACTCGCTCCCTCTGCGTCAGTGCTGAGGCGCACATAATTCAGAGTTAAGGTGTTTATCTAATACCATATATTAAGAACTCTAAGATCGCAAGAGGTTGGAGAATTCTCCCATGTCTTCGTTGTCTAAAAAGTGTGCATGCAGACATGCTCCAGAACTGGCAGTTAACATACATCGTACTAACTATATGTTAGCTGAGTGCTCCGACAAAAGGTCTCTCGGCAGAGGCTCTACTCATCGCTCTTAAAAAGGCTCAGACCTAATCCAGCATGTCAGTTAGAATGAAAAAAAGCAAATGGTTGCAAATAAATAACCATTCAGTCGATGCGCAACTACACACTCGAACAAATTCAGATGGCAACAACCACCACTCTTAACTTTAACAGTCGCTCGCTTTAAATAATCATACACAGGATTGAGAGAGAGAAAAGAAATGGCGAGTTTGACGACACAGTCCCTTACACCCACAACCCCGCAATAAAGGTGATGGAGTATATTTAAAAATAACAACAGAAAAGAAAATGCGATAGAAAATACACACAGAGAGTAACTGGATAGATACTCGTATTTTTATATAACTTATTATGCTTGGGATTGCTGTGAAACTATAAGAGAGCAACTTGATATGTTTAAGTGTCGGGGTTTGCTGCTCTATGTGTTAAAACCAAACAAATTTTTAACAGTAGAATTATACTTCATAAAACCAACTTTTGCGAGGAGGGAGACTCCAGGAATAACGTGTGTTTGGCTGACTCGGTGCAGCATCGAGGCCGCCGCCACAAATAAGCGTGTGTGCTTTGCATGAAAGGGGTTCTGTTTGTTACACTTAACTGTTATGTGCGGTAGTGAATAGACCAACGCATGTAATAGAGTATTCCATATCCATGGTATATACATTACACTCGAGATAGAGATAGAAACCCGTGAGAGGTTCTGCTGAATTGGTGAAAGCCAATAACCCACGAGGCACACAGTCCTAACACAATCTAGAACAATAATGTAGTCAAGATGGTAATATCAGCTAGAGCATTGCAGACGACTGCTGTCTACAGAGCCTCTATGAACTATGTACAGACAAAAAACTCTGTGACGCATAATTACTCATAAATTATTCTCAAGAAGTCTCCCCACTATAGTGGATGCTGCCAGCATCCACTATCTAGCACGTTGAGTGAAGTATTGATGGAGAAAGAGCGTTGACACCCAAATTGTACACAAACATATCGTGCTCTAATAGTTTGTTATATGAAATGTAGAGGGAAACTACAGTCACTATTTAAAGAGCGTGGAGCAGATTGCGATTATCAAAATGATCTCCTATTCTAAAAAAAGAGAACGTGAGATACAATATAAGATGATTTAAAACATGGAGCAGCTATTGAATTCAGCAACACCTATCGAGCATACACATAACATACTCGTTACAAACCATCGTAGAATCATAATATCTATCACATTTAAGAGTTGACTTTATGAGTTCTAATAGAATAATTTAAGGGATCAATTTATTGGAGTGAAGCCCCACCACTACCACATAAACACACTCTTGGTCCCACCAGGCTATGTTTCCTGACATATATGTAAATAATTTGCAGGAATGAGACTCCTCTCTGAGTTTTATAAAGGCCTACGACTCTCCGAGGTACTAGGATTTATAGCGCTATAGCTCATATAAAAAAGAGTAAACAAATCTGTATCATATTGATGACTTCACCACACAGGTAGACTCACTAATATAGATCAGATCCAGGAGTATTTAATCTGAAGCTTATCATACATGTTCACAGCGCCTTAAGTTTGCTCAGCTGAGTATAAAAAGATCATCTCCATAAAATTAGGTATGTTAAATGTCAAACTCGAACTCTCAAACACCTAACAGATATAGGCATTTAAAACTGGTTTTAGAGAATTGCGTAACTAGAGCTTTGATATCTGGACCACACCACGTCAATGAGATGCAGTCTAACCGTCAGAAGTCCACCACAGTATTCAACTTCACAAAAGAGGATGAATCACTGACAAATCACTCTCATGGAGCTTTGCTCTACATATATAACATGGAATAGAAGGGTAATAGCTATACTTCGAGAGCAACAACCATAATCTTGCTGTGACAAATCTATCGTATCTAATACTCTCACTCACTCACCACTTTAAATCGTGTCGAGCAGACCTACGTGGGAGCAATATTGTACCATCTAGCCCAAAGATAAAACTTTATAACAGCGAGAACACACACAGGACATGTAGGTTCCTTCATATTTCTGCCGCTCTGCAAGAAGAAACTCTCCACGGCATTCTGCACTGGAGGCTACACCGAGAAGCGAATACTATGCTGAAAAATCACACCCTATTGTGATTAGACAGGAGAGTGTTAACATAATCATACCCTATAAAAATGGATACTTATTATATAGAGAGTGTCTGGAGCCAGATATTGGAGAAAAAATGCTGATAAGATGCATAGATGAAGGAGACATAGCAACTAACTCAATGCGCGACTTCCTCATCTCTTGGCTCCCGAAGTAGTGACCACAAGTGCGCAACGTTTAGTCCACCCAATACATATCAACTGACTAAGACTGAATGACCCTGGAGAGACGTATTTCAGCCACCAAAAGGAGCACCGGCTGAACTCCTGCCTCCTAGATATATACATCTCTTCAGCCTAATCTGCCTCCTGTCCTCGCGATCCCACCGATATCAAGATTACCTTCCCTATGCGATTTGGTCAATCACTTTCTCCTCCTCTCTTCCCAACTCATATGCAGGAACCGGCCCTACTATGTTCCTAGGCTGGGGAAATCTAATGGACTCTTATGGGAACTCCCAATATATTTCTCCGGACCTCACAATAAGTGGTATTAAACTGAGCCACATTCACAACTCTTGTGCTCGGAATTCCATCTCTATATAAGAGAATAAGAATTAATCTCACTCTGTAAATCCAGGAGTTTATGTAGTGGCTACTTAACTCTCACACAATGAGAGTTCCATAATGCGAACTCTGAATATATTGCGATTTGAGTGCTAGGATTAAAGAGATGCCACCTACTGCTGACTAGATATCTATGGCTAACTCTGGAGAATGCATCTATGCCGCGATCTCACCTATAGCGATCTATTTAGAGCATATACAATAAATATCAACCACATGAAGACAAGAACAAAAGTCCTTTTAAATTTCCTGCATCTCACTGAAAAGTAATAGCAAGAGATTCTCATAGGCCTGATAATCTAAAAATAGATGTACCCAATGTATAACAGAGAAAACTATTGAAGTGACGTCCAGGCAGCCAGATGTTCTCGTTGTCATTTCTAGAACTTTGCATGTCTTACCATGACACTTCTGTTTACTTAGCTATAATATTATATTTCTTCTGAGTAGAAGTCTTTGATGGAATATGAAAACATAGTAACAACTGTGAAATTATAGAATATTCATTAGTTGATGAATAAAGGGTAAAGAATATTGAAATGATATATATAGACAACTTAATTTGAAGGACCCCACAAAGAAATGGAGATGAGAGATGAATAGAATACTTTCTTAATATGTGCCAATACAAAATAAGAAATAAGATATGACCTCTACACGGGTAAATACTTCTCACTTAGGATTACACTGATTTGCTATTAACTCTGATTACTCACTCAATAATATATAAACGTGATAAAATGCAACCTTACTCTCTCTAGTTGGATAGGAGCATGAGAGCGAGGGGAAATTGTTGGTGGTGAGTGTCGTTATACAGTGACAATCCTATTGATACAATTGATTATGATTTGGCTCACATTTCGTTTAACTAAAATGATAAGTGAGTGCTAGCTATTTACTATAATGGAAAAACAGGAGTACAGGCAGAGTATGGTGATTCCAAGAGATTTTGTTCACTGGGTAGAAAGACAACAGGTGCACCAAGACTCCAGAGAAGAATGCATGTGATCTCACACCTGTAAGAAGCTCATGGTAAATATGAATACACAGAGTTAAGGAGCCACAGAGACATTGTTAGCAATACATTAGATGCCGGAATAGAAGTGAAGGTTAATTGTGGTGCATATAATTGGAGATGGAGAGGTTACCCGTGTATCATTCCTCATGAGCCAAATAGTGATATCAAGACGACCTGTTCAACTCAAATATAAGTCGTCGTGGTGTGTTTTTGCTACTATACTGTGTAGGAGCTACACACAGACTCCCTTTATGCCTCTCTGTTTTCATTAGCTCGGGTAACTTGCCAACGCAGTGATCCTCTCTGGGAGATGGGCTCTGAACAGGGAACTATCTAGGGTCCAACCTCTGATGCCTCCGTACACTTATCTGGGCTTGTGCAAAGGTGAATTTTGGGAGTCCTTCGAATATAGGGCTTTGTGCTCGAGTACACAATGTCTTTCTCCATTTTTGCTACGCACAAATTTGCTTTTATCGAGTTTATGATGGCACCAGCTGAGTAGCAATAAGATTATCTCCCTTCCACAACTCATCATCAATACAAAAAAAATATAATATCACCAAGGTGTGCTTTATTTTCGCTCTACGCTATGTTCAAATTGAGTGAGAGACTATTTGTTTAATTTTTTTTCTTAAATATTATTCGTCTGTACACATAAAGTGGATCATAGATACTGTCTCAAGTTACAAAACAAAAAATATACAACGTGACGGTAGCATGTCTACATTTTGAATCTAAAGTTTTAAATCTAAAACTTGTCATTCACGATCTTTAGAGTCTCAATGAGGTTAAACTGCATAGTTCCCATTCATTAGTTCTGCTTAACACCATCAACCAAACAGTAGAGATGAGAAACTTTGGTAAATAGGCGCACATATCATGATCAGTGAAGAATAGGTACGTCACACAAGAGAGATATAAAATATGTAATTTTATAACCTATCCATGACTACACAATATGCATATTGCGTCTTGTATATATCTCTGTCCCTGCTGTATGATCAGCGCTTAAGCAATCCACTTCATATAATTAGGTAACTGCTCTCCCACTATACTTGCAGTAATGTGTATGTGTGATGTAAGTCTCTCCTTTTGTAATGTTAATCTTAGCAATTAAGTCTAAAATTTGTATCTTCTGGAGAGTCCATGTACTAGGAGGATATGAAGCCAACATCACTCAAGCATGAACTGACAATGAATCATCCGTATTTCCTTAGCATAGAATAGAGAATCTGTCATAGTAACGCTATATGAGAGTATTTACAACGTGACCATAGATCTTATTGCTGCGCAGATGAGTTCAGAATATGAATAGGTGAGCTCATCTTCCGTGATGCTTGCCAGCTCTCATATTGAGTCTCTCTTTGAAATGGAGTATAAACTTGCTCTTCTTGATTATTATCTCGAGTCTTTCACACAATTTATTAGTATATAAATACTAACAGAGAATTTCTACATTAATGTTTGAGGTTACCCTTGACCTCATACTACAATATGAGCAAAGGCATATGAGAGACGATGGACGTTTTAAGTTTCCTTATATTTTGTTCTAACGCTTTTTATGGGAGAATAGCATCACACTTTCATATGCTACAGTCATTTGATTCAATGACTATTAAAATGTACAATTTTCTCGGGAGTTTTCTCAGAACGAATGCTAACCAGACGTATTTTATCTAGTACTTGATTTGTCAATTCAAGCTCACTTTATCCTTTTTTCAAAATTAATACACTAATAGTTATACATTTCTGTTTGAGTCTTTTCGTATCTTATAGGACTTTGGAGATGTATAAGATTCATGGGAGGGTGTAATTAACTATCGGCTACCTCAATATACTGGGCGCTGCATGCTTACAGAAGAACAAATATTACATACTCGATACTTATCTGTTCCATTATGAATCGTGATTTCAGTTCCCAACAAAATTCCTTCTTTTCTTGAGTCAACATCTTAGGCGGAAACTAGGAGCTCACCACGAGCGCGTAAGAGCTCAGAAAACCTGGGTTGATTCATCTCAGCAAAAGTCTCAAAATCTCAAGACCAAAAGACTCTAACGTTTATATATTTCCTAACGAATAAAAGATATTGATTGATAATGGAACGAATATAAATAGTAAACTTCCGCTGCTCCTAAATTTAGCAATTGGAGGAAGTGTATTTATCAGTGTTGTGAAACTAAATTTTAAAAGATATTGTCTCTTATTAAGGAATTAGAATCCACGACTACATTTAAAGCTGTGCCTATTGAAGATTCCCTTGCATATTGCTTCTAGGTAAAATCAAAAAAAATCCTATCTATACATGGCATCCCCTACCCGTTGATGTTTCATCTTTCTGGAGTAACAAATACTGTGCTGAGAAAGTGCGTGAAGCAGTAATAAAGAGAAATTCATGCGTGTCCATCTTCACTCTTCCATCTCTGCGAAATGTTTCAATGCTCAGAGAGCTTTATTGATGTTCTTACATCTTTCACAATTGTGTTCATCCACGCGTACAGTCTGCATGTTCTCTGAGCGACAAGGCTCATAGTAGTCTCATGAGGCCATATGAGCGTTATGCCTTATGCTCGTTTCGTCGTTTCCTTTGTGGAAGGAGTCCCTCATATCACATATGTATATGTATGCTCAAGACACCTCATTTTCACCCCTTGATATGATACCTATTATGTGCATAATACTCCCACAAGCTTTAAACTCTGCCAGCTCTCCATCACCAGTGAGAGAATATTACACCCGTGGCCAGATAAGTCACTCAAAATATTAATGATTTAGTGTTAATATCTAGAATAGTCAACGTCCATCTGAACTGGAAATTAATTATTCAACTGTTCTCATTATGTGAGCTGCCCTGTTAGGTTGTTCCTTTGCAGGGCTATTATAGCCATGAACATGGAGTGTGCATTATCCTTATTACATAGTCATGCTTATCAAACATTATTGCTATTTCTTCTCTTATATACAGTGTTATTATGTTTCGCCGTAGTCGCTACGCACCTCGCTAGATAAGTTGTGCCACTAAGTGTTTTACAAATTGAGTCTTTAGCCCATCCTCTTCTGGTACAACGTATCGAGTTGGATGAATATCTGAGCTGGTTGAGTCAGACAACACAGTTATCATACTCGAAAACAGGCTTATTCTAGAATTTAATGAAGTCAATTAATCTTTTTATTATAACCTCCCCCAATTCTCTGGAAATGTTTGTCAAATATGGAACATTAATAAATAATTAAAACGCAATATACTGAATAATTAAACCCACAAAGACCTGATTTATCTTTAATAATTTTAATGATATTTTTAAAGAGAAAGTTTTGATAACATATGTTAGGGGTAGCATATGAAGAGATTAACAAGCTGTTCTTTCTTGTTTATTCTTAGAATCTTCGGGTAGGGAACTAAAATGCCAAGGACAGTGATTCTGTCAGTAATACTGCTTAGTGCATGTGTTTGATGGTATATTAGACTTTTCTTCCTCTGCTCAATTTCATTTTTATTTCACATTTAGAAGTGCTATTCTCGGTGTGTGTGTGTGTGTGTGTGTGTGTTGTGTGTGTGTGTGTGCCCTTTTAGAAAATTCACTAATTTTATGTATCCAAAGTTCTTACTCATCATATTCAAAAAAATTTAATTGTAAAACCTATGATGCAAAGCTCTTATTTTCCCTAAATTAGTATAACCATAAAGCAAAATCACCAAATTAAAACTAAGTGTTCCATTAAGTCACAAAATAAGTGAAGAACACTTAAAAATATAAAAGAAAATGAGGGTGGGCAAGGTGCTATGTGAAAAAAAAATCTATATATGTGATATTGTGGAAAAGACAAAAGTATAAAGACAGTAAAATTATCAGTGATTTGGGGGGGAATGATAAAAATATAGTGCATAGCATATTTTAGGACTGTGGAAATATCCCCTGTTACACATTAGATTTGAATACTAATCATTATATACCTCCAAACTCTTAGAGTGTATAGCAGAGAGGACTGTGGCAGACAGTGTGCACTTTATGAGCAATGATGGTTTGGTATTAGACCACTGATGTGTCTCATGAGGAATGTTAACACTGGAGGAGGCTGTGTGATTGCGTATGGGTGGGTGAGAATATTTAGGAATCATATGGCCTCTGCATTCAACTCCATTTATTAAATGAAACCTATTCATTTAAAAATTGAGGAGATGAAGAATAAAACACAGTGATTTATTCACTTGTATGTTTATCCAATGTTTTAGTTACATTTATTTATTGCTGTGAAGAGGGACTATGACCAAACAACTCAGAAAAAGAAAGCGTTAAATTGAGCACTTGCTTATAGTTTTAGAGTGTAAGTCCATGATCATTATGGTGCGAGTGTAGCCGCAGGTGGTAGGCAAGCTTGGTGCTTTATTTTATCAACAAATTTGAGCCAGAGAGAGGAGAGACAGAGACAGAGACAGAGAGACAGTGAGAGACTGGGCTTGCATGCTCTTTAGAAACCTCAAAGTCTACTCCAGTGACACACCTTCTTCAGCAAGACCACACTTTCTTATCCTCTGAAAGTAACCCAGCGGCGAAGAGCAAAGCATTCAAATGTGAGCCTACGGGAGCCATTCTCAGACAAACCAGCACATCCTGTATCTTAAGATCTCATTTTCTATGATCCTCCAGATATGTGATGGTAAGAAATTCAAAGAAACATTTCTAGAAGTAATGTTTGCTAAGAGAGTTTGCTAAGGACTGAAAATTGACTAATTCATTATGTTTTACCTTCCTTACATCTTTCATTTCCCACTTTTCTGTCCTTTGTGTATGTAGCTCCTTTTTATGCTACAAAATTGAGCTTATATATCACCACCTAAGAGCGGCCCTCCCCTCTGTCTCCAGCTATAACAATCTCTTTAATTTTCATACACAAGTTCTCTTTTCTAACCATGAGTATTGCTGGTTGCATTTCAGAAACATTGTCCTCTCTTATTTTGTCTTCTCTCTTTGGATCTTACTGTTCTCATTTTCTTTGAGATAATTAGATAGGAGTACTATCACAGTTAGTTTTTGATAACTTGACACAAACCTTAATATACCTGTGAAGAGGGAATATTTTTACAAAAACTGCTTCCATCAGATTGTTATGTGGCCATGATTGTGGGGAATTTTCTTGATTCCTGATTGATTTGGAGGCCCCATCTCATTAGGAACAATAGTTTTCCCTGAACAAGTGAGCCTGAACAAAAAGCTAAAGCCATGGGAGGCAAGTCAGTAAGTATGGCTTTTCCATGTCTCTCTGCTTTAGTTCCTGTCTGCAGGTTCTGTTTAATCTCTGCCTTGCCTTCCTTTGCTGATAGAATATGATCACAACATGTAAGATGTATAAATCTTTTTACCCAAGATATTTGGGCAGTGTTTTGTTACACCAACAGAAACCAAACCAAAACAGATGCCTTCACCCTTCTGTCCATCTAGTCAATTGCTTTCACTTGAGAGTATGAGACCACAAGACACATGTTTTTGTGACATTAATAATGAAAACATCCAGAAAAAAAAAACATAAAGCTCCTACACTGAGACAGATAGTGTGCTTGCTAACATTGGCCTTTAGAATTTATCTGTACATACTTTCATAGTTGTGATAGGTGGTTAAGTAACACTTGTCAAGTAAACTGTATGAATTTTAGCACTAAAAGGTCCATTGCTTACCCACTATGTGATAAACAAGCCTATAGGCACTGGTTAAAGAAAAGATAAGTAAGCAGGACTCCTGATCCTTCCAGAATCACAATGAGGATTGCAGAGTTATGTACAACAATATTGGCCAGAGTACTTCATTGGTATCAGTTACCATCACTTGACAATGCTATAGAAGGAGTAGTAATTCTGCCAGGTTAACAATGCTAGGGAAACCAGATAACTAAACTGGAAAGAATAATGGCTAGCCGGGCGGTGGTGACGCACGCCTTTAATCCCAGCACTCGAGGCAGAGGCAGGCGGATCTCTGTGAGTTCGAGGCCAGCCTGGGCTACCAAGTGAGTCCCAGGAAAGGCGCAAAGCTACATAGAGAAACCCTGTCTCGAAAAACCAAAAAAAAAAAAAAAAAAATAATGGCCAGATGCGATTTTCATATGTTGGGGTTGGAGATAGTCTCATCTAAATACTAGGTGCTCTTCCAGAAACTTCATGTTCAGTTCCCAGCCTGAACAAGCTCCAAGGAATCCAACAGCTTCTCCTGGCCTTCTGGTGTACCAATGTACTTGGAACATACTCACACAGGTGTGTAGGCATGTTTCTACACACAGACATCAGTAAAATAAAAAGACAAGTCTTAAAAATTTCCCTGTTACCTTTTATTCCAGTTTCTTAATGTATGCTCATGTCAAAGTAAGCACAATTATTAAATATATATGAAATATGATCCTTGAGTGATCCAATTGGCAGACCATTGCTACAAAGAATTGAGAACTAAAACGAAGTGAGCTAAAGTTAAACAGTAGTAGTGAAGATAGGAAGGAAAGCAAGTGTCTCTAGATATTTCCATGAAAGAACCATTTTGAAAAAGGGAAAAAGGGGTGCCTATGTTTAGTGTGACTTATTTTTATAGCTTAAGGATACAATATTCCAGAAAGAAATTAGTCCTTCAGAGACAGGGTATGATGAAGCAGATACAGACACAGGTAAAAATTATGGATGAACAATTTCAAAGAACTGAAGACTAAAGAATTCAGAGTTATCTAGGATTTCCACCTGCATTGTAAGTCATAATCGCTGGACACAACATGCAGATTTAAAACCTGTTATCTACTATTAATCAGTCCTTTGGTGGAGTATGGACTCTGAATATTTTGTAACCATTCAAAAACTCAGAAATTGTGCAATTTACACATAAACTATCTTCCTTTTCTTCATTCAACAAGTATTTGTTTGATGCATCTGTGATTCTGATACTGAAATCATGACTGGATAATTAGGAAGACATATGCTCAGAGACAAAGAAAAAAGGATGATCAGAATCACAAGCTTTGTGGGGAAAGGTGGAATAAATCTGACTCAAATTAATTCTCAAGTACAAGTGCCTGTTTTGTGAATCATTTTGCTCTTAAGATATAATACCTGGGAAAGACTCTGATTATGAACTGATTGATTGTATTGAAGTGGAGGTGGGCTGCTTTATGAAGAGGCGTGCTGTCTGACTTTAGTATTCCATGGAGAGGAGAACAGCAGGCTTTTGAAGTATGTCTAACCACATACAAGGAGAAAGTACAAGGTATCCAGACAATAGGATGACAGAAGAAAATACCTATCCACAGAAACCTCTTGTCATCTGAAGCTGAACAAAGTGGTAAAGGTGGTTCCAGGTGGGTAGATAAAGGACCCTGAAGAAACCAGGACAGGGGATAAAAGAAACACAGGCTAGTTCTTGACAACAAGGATATGTTTAGTAGGGAGACCAATTCAGTTTGGAGATTTTCAGCATGCTGGGAAGTTCTCATTTACATAGGGTTTGCCTGTGTGATGATTCAAAATTTTGAAGTAATTTAAGCTTTTGTTTCTTTCCTTCCTTCTTTTTCAAACACTAGTTTATAATTTATTAAATATGTAGTAGAAATATAATGAATAAAAAGCGATAATTTTATGTAGAAAGTGGACATCGATTTTTTTTTTCGAGACAGGGTTTCTCTGAGTAGCTTTGTGCCTTTCCTGGGACTCACTTGGTAGCCCATGCTGGCCTCGAACTCACAGAAATCCACCTGGCTCTGCCTCCCGAGTGCTGGGATTAAAGGCGTGTGCCACCACTGCCTGGCCAGACATCGATGTTTTAATTAGTAATAAATGATATGAATATCAAATGACAGGACCATTTTTACATGTAGATGTGAAGGCAAATCATTCCAAAGACCGATATTTAAATAAAGTCTAAAGGATGAGACTGCATACCCGCAAAAAACATGCAAGACCCACAATGGAAAGAAAGGGCATCACCAGTATCTGGCTCCTACATTGTGAGGCTTCTCTATTCCTCATGCTCTTTATGAGATATTTCCCCAAAGTATTATTATCTGCTCATGGCCTGTGATGAAAAATGTATAAAATAGATGTGAGCACATGAAGAAGCAAGATTTCACCAGGAATTGGTTACATTGCTGCAGGATGAACTGAATGCCAACAAATTCTATGTATCGTCCTAGGAATGCACATACTCATAATCCTAGTATTTGGGAGGTTGGAGAGGGGCACTAATAATCATCCTTGGCTTCAGACATAGACACATTGTAAGTCCCTAATTAACCTGAAATACATAAAACCTTGTATCAAAAACTGTTTTAAAAACATATTTCAATTGCCCAAAAGTGTTGAGGTATAACTTCAGTGTTCTAGTACAATAGGTTCCAATTGAGGTATATGTTTATAATTTCTTTGCCTCAATTCTCTTCAGTAATTTTATTAGTAGTTTTAACATGCATATTAGTTAACATAAATTAATACAAAATATGAAGTTCTCAAATGTCAAAATTTTTATTTTCTAACATTGAAAATAATTCAGACTCCCTTTGGTTTAAGAGAGAATTTAGGTGGCATTGCCCATTTTGCTGATGTTTATAACAAAGACCAAGAAAAGCAATTGAATGCTTCTTTCAAGGGCAATATATAGTTCCACTTGTCCTGACACCATCTCTTGTTCTCTTGCTGAAGAAGGCTCTTGAAAGTCATCTGTGGAGCCAAACATAGAGTGCGCCTATCTAAAAGGAACTGCTTGTCTCCATCTATGACTCAGATTATTTCTTTGCATATTAAATTACAAGAGACAGTTCCAGCTGGATCCATCAATGTATTTATAACTCAGCCACACAATTTTCCTCCAGGCAGAAAACTTGGCAAACTGGCTCCCAGCTTGGCTTCAACTTTCAAAAAAGGGAACAGAAAAGTAATCATGGCAGTTATTATATCAAACTTCTCATTTAAATTATGAATATAATGGGGAAATTTGAATCTCTTAGCATGATATTTCCACCGTATGAGAGAGAATGAAAGGGAGATATAGCACTATATAGTTATCTGGGTATCCCATAGAGACTGTTCTCAACGAACTGTCTCTAATAAGGACAGTGACTATGACCCACCAGTTCTTGGGAAAACAATGATCCCTCATCACTGTTTAATGTAATATTATTGTGTCTTGTACAAAAATTAGATCACTATGCTAGGTGAGTTCAATACAGACCTCATTAATCACTGAAATCCGTCAAAAGGTTCACATAGTAACATACTTAGTGTACAGGTTGGCACCTTTAATTTACATATACCTTGTTTTTAAAGTAATTATATCAGTAACTGTGTAAACATACGTGAATTAAAGTTCTCTGATCTGGAAGAATTGGTTTTATACACACATCAGACCTTTGTATTTTACTTAGAATGTGACAAAAAATTAAAGCATGCTAATGTAAAGCACTTTGATTAATCATAACTATGTTTGTAGGGATAGAGCTCCAACTCCAGGTGTAGTTTTAATGTGGTAATGAAGCCAAGATTATCTCTATATTTTTGTGACTACTTTTGGAGCTGAGATGCCTCTTTTTCAGCAGCACCAAGAAATAACTTTAAACCTTGAACACTGTCTAGAAGAGACTCTCTCATTTTTCAGTAATAAGTTGCAATTCTCAAGTTGAGGTCATTTAGCAGTTAGTAAACTAATTGTTGTAGCTAATTTCAGAGAATACACTGAGAAGCATGAGATGTACCAAAAATCCTACAGCAAAATTAGAGCAATAGCTCGATATTGGTTTTTGAAATTGTAGTTATGCTCTCGTTTTGATGATCATACTGTAACTGAGGAGCTTAGTCTTATTAAGAGAAGTGGGATGAAGATTACTCTGCAAGTTTTACCAGTTAGGCTTTTTATTGCTGTGGCTTATTCACAAGAAAATAATAAAAAAGCAAATTTATTTTTGTCTAAGTTTGGCTGGCTTCATGTTTCTGGGCAGTATTAAGGCAGAGCACTGTGGTTGAAGTACATGGTGGCAGAGGCTGCTCATCTCATCACAAGCAGGAGGCTCAGGCAAAGGTTGAAAGAAGTAAATGGCATGATATATTTACACTGCTAAGGTATGTCTCCAGAGATAAACTTCCTCCAGTCCAGCCACAGCTTCAAACAATCCCACCTTATTATGTATTTGTCATTGGATGAATCTAATTCTTATATCACAGACTTCAGGATCTGATTTTATTCATTAAAATTACTGTTAGTTTATGTAAGCATACATAAGGGAATGCAAATACAGCTTTTACCAGACAGCATATATTCAGCTCAATTTCAGAGAAAGTTGTAGCTCTTCCCTATAATGGCAAATATAATTATTTTCAATAATTGCATCCACCATCTAAAGCCAATCCTTTAGCATATGAACCACACACACACACCACACACACACACACACACACACACACACACGTTGTGGTACATTTTGTATCCAAACTACAAAGAAATGTAAGTGTAAGCTTGAATAATTTTCCTGAAGTCTGAAACCACTTCAACTAGATAGACATTGTTTTGGGAAACTGTACATCAAATCTGGTGGGTGATATGAAAATAAACACTATAAAGTGTGCATTTTACAAAAGCTTTGTGCAATATTCTTCCATCATTTAAATTGTAGTTTTCTGTGTCCAACCCAGTTTCCTGTTTTTCTACTTCTTGGAACTAGAGAATGTCTCTGTTTAACATCACTATGATTTATTTTTAAAGTATGTGTTATGATTTAAATATACACAAAGCTTACCTTTCCAGATATATTATGATAGTCTTGAAATTCTGATCTGTGACACATCCATCCTTAATATTTGAGAGCCAAGAATGGAGACCAGAACAGAAGGAAAGCTCATTAAATGATAGTGGAAGTAAAAGGCAGAAACGTGCTAATTTGTTAATTCTGTCAGCAGCTGGGATCACAGACTATTATTTTAGCTAGCTAATGACTTGACTCCTAAATAAATATTTAAGTAGATTTACAATTTATAATGTGGATTTAATTTTTCTATCAAATAGACACCATTTTCCAATACAATATTATTCCATAGGAAAATATTGCACTTGTATTTTCTCAGATAAATAGGGAAATTAAATACTAGTAGCATGTTGGATATTGGTAGCCTTGTTGCCGTGGTGTGTGTGTGTGTGTGTGTGTGTGTGTGTGTGTGTTGTGTGTGTTTATTGGGTCAGCAACAATAATTCATTTCTTCATATTTTTTACAGATATGTAGTAAGTGCCTTGGCACTGTTTTAAAATGTAGTATATACAACACCACCTTTAGAGATCAGCAAATTGATTTGAAGAGCCGATGTTCAGTGAGGGGGAAAATCACCTTTAAGTGCATCCCATTGAAAGTGAACGGAGTTTCTTCAACTTACCCCCTGTCATTACCCCTGCTGTCTCTGGAATGAACTAGTTTTCACACAGCTCTGGTATAGTCATATTTTGTACACCCATCAGCAAATGTACACCAAGCTCTTGCTGAGGATAAGTGTTAGAGAATAAAAATGATCTTGGAAAATACTTAGGAATTTATATGTGTCCTACTTCTGCTATAGTCTTGGCAATGCATGTGGTATTTGTTTTTATTCATTAAAATTACTGTTAGTTTATGTAAGCATACATAAGGGAATGCAAATGCAGCTTTTACCAGACAGCATATATTCAGCTCAATTTCAGAGAAAGTTGTAGCTCTTCCCTATAATGACATATATAATGAAAGCATCAGTATCATATATTTGTTGAAATTAATTAATGAATCTGGCATTTGTACATGTACATAAGACAAAATATTGCAAACTGGTGATCCAATCCACTCCAAGTCAGTATAAAAAATAATCAAAGGGAATTTTCCAATATAAAACATGAATGGCATCTATTTCCAAAGTGTTTTGGATAACAAGGTTTCTACTCATCAGTTGTTATCATTCAACCTCCAGAAAAAAGCACCTGACAAAGCTTTATCTGGAAAAAAACTGAATTGTACACCCTGTCTAAATTCATTCTAAAGTCAAAATGCCCATTGTGATGGGTTTTGAGTTTCTTTGGTTGATGATTATATCTAGATGACTGTGTGAAGGCGAGCTTCTCAAAATGGGATAATCAAAGAGCATCAGAAAGATACAGAGAGCTCTCTCTCTTCCAACCACATAGAAAACAGTGGTCATCTCTTGGCAAATCAGAAAGATAGTGCTCTAGCAACAATTCTAGCTTTTTAACACAGAATTTCCAAATGTAGAACAGGGAAACATTAATGTGTGCAATTTAAACCTTCTAATCTATGCCATTTTGGTATAGTAGCCTGAACTGACTAATACAGTGTCATCCTTGAAGCATGTTGAGTAAAGGAGATGTGTAGACACATATATCATGACCAAGAACATGTTTCTGTTTTCTTTCTTTCTCTCCCACTCTCCCTCCCTCCCTCCCTTCCTTGTTTCCTTCCTACCTTTCCTTCTTTCTTTGAGGCAGGATCTCATATACCTTGACTAGCCCAGATTCTGCTTTGTAGCTTAGAATGGCCTGGAACTCACAGAGATCTGCCTGACTCTCCTTTCCAGTGTTGGAATTAAAGCCATATGCTACCTCATCCAATTCAATTGCTGTGTTCACTTTGAATGGCTGAAGGTGAAACCTGATGGAGTCCTAAGAGTAACAAGAGTTACTTCAGAGAAAGATAATCTATAGGCATTGATGACACCAGGGTTTCAGCAAACTCATTTTCTAATGGTAGCCTCAGTTATGAAAAAATCATGTTCTATGACTGACCAAAGTGTGGTGAAAGAAATGGAATATTATACCACTTCATCTTAAGTTCAAGTATAAATTATTTATATTTTAAGGTTTTGGATGGCAAAAACACTAAACATAAATGTCTTATGTGGCTAGATTAAGATGATAGGCATGGGCAACAGCTATTTATGGGATATTCATTGCTTTCTTATGGTGTCCCTAAAGACTGCATGACAGTTTTAGATGCACCACAAAGCATTAAACCACAAGCAAGCCTAACCAGAACCGAGAGCTACAGTCATTGGGTGCTTTTGCTTTCTTTACTGATTAAATACTGTGACAAAAGCAGGTTATGGGAGAAAGCATTTATTTAAGTTCACAATTCCAGGTCACAGACCATCACTTCATGAAGCCAATGTGGGAGGAATGCTAAGCAGCTAGTCACATCTACATTCAGGAACAGAGAAGGAATGAAAGCATGTACTTGTATACTTGGCTCACTCCCTCTTCATCAGAACAGCCTAGCCATGACTGGTATTGGTCATACTCAAATGTTCCCTCCTCAATTAACTCAATTTTAAAATCCCTATCAGCAGTGCTCCTAAGACAATCCAATCCAGACAGTTCCCCTCAAGATGGACTTCTCAGTTGATTAAGAGTCATGTTAACGAAACTAACCTACACTGCTGAAAACAATCCTTAGAAATTCTGTTTCTTATTATGAGAGGATTCTGTTTTCACCAATGTGTTGATTAACTTTGTCACCTGAACTTCACTTAAGACAATGGGATTAACCAGGTATGCTGCTGTTTACTCGGCCTGTTTGTTAAACCTCACTTGCCTTGTATGTGATCAGTGTTTGTAACCTAGGTTATTGCATTGCATTAATCTTAAGTTATATATTCTTCCATGTCCTGATACAGACAGCAATGTTTGTGTGTGTGTGTGTGTGTGTGTGTGTGTGTGTGAGAGAGAGAGAGAGAGAGAGAGAGAGAGAGAGAGAGAGAGATGATAGTTATTTGTTGAAAAGAACAAACGAGGACCAGAAACTAGAAGCTTTTAGCTGATTAAGCTTCAGGCTTTCAAGCAGCAGTTCAGCTGAGAGTCATTGGGATGAGGACCAGAAGCTTCCAGTTTGAGGAACAAAACCCGCTGAGAAGTTGGCCAGGTGAGGTTAGCTGTGGCTTGATCTGCTTCTCTGACCTTCCAGCATTCACCCAATAACTGGTCTCAGGTTTATTTTTATTAATAATACCATGTAAGATTCATGCTACATAGTCCATAAAGTCTTCCTCATTCCTTACCCTGTATTCCTTTCTCTTCCTTCTTTCTTTCTTTCTTTCTTTCTCTTTCTTTCTTTCTTTCTTTCTTTCTTTCTTTTCTTTTTTCTCTCTCTCTCTCTCTCTCTCTCTCTCTCTCTCTCTCTCTCTCTCTCTCTCTCTTTTTTCTTCTTTCCTTCTTTTTGGTTTTTCAAGACAGGTTTTTCTGTGTAGTTTTAGTGCCTGTCATGGATCTTGCTCTGTAGACTAGGCTGGCCTCAAACTCACAGAGATCCACCTGGCTCTGCCTCCTGAGTGCTGGGTTTAAAGGCATGTGCCACCACTGCCAGGACCCTGTAATTCTTCCTATGCTGTTCAATAAATGTAGAGCAAATACCATTGTTAGAAACAAGACAGGGATCACACTGAAACAGATTCATATCACACAGGGAATGGGGGCAGTCAGACATCAGGCAGGCATAAATTGACGCACAGCAGACAAACGGTAGACAAGCTAAATCCTACAAAGTATGGACAGACAGATTATGCAAAAAGAAAGTGGATAATGTAAACCTGGACTTGTTTTTAGTCAAATAAATCCAAGAGGGAGTGCTCTATATTAATTCCTTAATGGGCACCATTGAATTTTGATGACTCTGAGGTTATCTTTAATGTGTTTAGCAGACTTGATCCATAATCTCTTAGTTAAATGGCAGATACTTTAACTTTCTTTGCTTCAAAGCAACAACCAATTTATCTAGTCCCAAGCATTTAACTTTCATATTTTCAACTAGTAAAATACTCATGAGATGAGACACTATCTTTATTATATGGCTTATTATATAATTACTATTATATGGCTAATGTCAAATTAAACACATGTTCCTCATGTTTTATTTGAATGGGATCAGTAAAATAGTAATACAAAACTAAATGTTTATGCAATTCATGGAAATAACCAATGACTTTTGCTATTATTCCTGAAGGGAGTGTGGTGAATTGGACACAGCACCATGGGGTGTAAACTGAGGATGAGTAGATAAGATCTGTGGAACACTATGGAAAAATGGGTAAAATTGGTTAACCTTCAGACTCTCCATCAAGAAAATAATATTTGGTTTGGGGCCATATTATAAGCCATTCTTCACTAGTATAATTCAAGCAATATGCACTGATCCAAGAAATAGGATGAAGCATGTGTTAGAAATACTGACCCAGAAGCAGCTTGTTTCTTAGAGAGGGGAGTAATAGCAAGTTAGAAGCACAGACACAGACAGTGGTAGATGATTAGAGTGGCCTTCAGGAGCAGTTTTGTCCTCCAAGGTACTGTTGCATAAAGAACTCACTACAAGAACTAATAATCAAACATGAATGAAAGTGTTGCTCTAATTAGTGTGGATTTGAAATAATAGCACAGTCTCTTTCCATTAGCCTTTGAGTTGTTTGATTTTACTGGTGTGTCTTTGAAGTTTGTTTGTTTGTTTTGGGTACTTTTTTTTGGATCCTAAGATGAGGCTGTATGCTTTTCGCCAACTATGCTTTTGTATATGTGGACATGTGTCTCCTTGGTTTACATTATTTTCTCTCTTCTGTTTTAACCTTATACTTGCTTTGAGATATTTGTTACAATCTAACATTCTCTATTAGAATGTCTTCTTGATTATTCTCATATGTAGGCAGGCTTATTCCCTGTGTTCATACCATGCATACTTTTTGTTGAGGAACTTATCTCATTGTATAATTATGAGTTTATTTGTGTGCATACAGATTTTGTTTTATCCATCTCTCATACATTATATCCTGACTGCAGTTTCCCCTCCTTCTACTCCTCCAAGTGCCTCCCCACTTCCCTCTGGCACACATTCACTTCTCACCCATTCCCTTAAAAAGAAAGAGCAGACCTCCTATGGATATCCATCAAACATGCCATCCAAGGACTGAGGAATCTGGATGCAGACATCCACGGCTGAGCCCTGGTGGAGCACTGGGAGTCTAATTAGTGAGAAAGAAGAGGGTTTATATGAGCGAGAATTGTTGAAGCCAAGGTTGGATAAAGAACAGTGACAAATAACCAAATGAATGGAAGCACAGGATCTATGAACCAAAGGCTGAGGGGCCCAACTGGATCAGGCCCCTGAATGGGTGAGACAGTCATTTGGCTTGATCTGTTTGGGAGGCAGCTGTGCATTGGTGCCGGGTCCTGGGCTGGTTGCATGAGTTGGCTGTTTGAATCCTGGGACTTATGCAGGGACGCTTGGCTCGGTCTGGGAGGGGGGGACTGGACCTGCCTGGACTGAGTCTACCAGGTCGATCCGGTCCTCGAGGGAGACCTTGATCTGGAGGAATGGGGGGTGGGCTGGGGGGAGGGGGAGGGGGCGAGAGGGGGAGAACAGGGGAATCTGTGGCTATTATGTTGAACTGAATGGTGTTTGTAAAATTAAAAAAAATCCTCTTAAAAATAAAACATGGCATAAAAGATATAATAAGATTAGGCACAAATCTTCATATCAAGGTGGGATGAGGCAACCCAGCGGGAGTAAAAAGATCCAAGAGCAAGCAAAAGTGTCAGAGATCCCTCACTTCCACCATTAGATGTCCCACAGGAACACCAAGCTACAAAATCATAATATATATGCAGGGGACCTAGCTCAGACCCATTCAGAATCTGGGGCTGTCATTTCAGTGTCTGTTATCCCCTATGAGCCCTGATTCACTAATTCTATGGGTGGTGTTCTTGTGATGTCCTTGCACCCTTTGGCTCCTGCAATTCTTCTCCCCCTCTTCTTCAGTGGTCCCCTGGCTCTTCCTAGTGCTTAACTTTGGGTCTCTACATCTGTTCCTATCAATTGATGAATGACATTTCTATGATGAGAATTGAGCTAGGCACTGGTCCTTGATTCATTACTCACACTGGTTCTATGCCTCCATTTCACCAGGACAGCCAGACCAAATTGCAGGTTTAAGGTTCTGTGGCTATGTTGGTGTCCCAGTACACTGCTGGAATCCCTGCCTGGTTATAGAAGATGAGCCACATGCCCCATTACTATGAGTCTTCACTAGGGTCATTCTCATAAATTCCAGAGAGTTTCCCCTGCACTAGGCCAAACGGTTGCTCCATAAATACCACAGAGACATTTGCTCAACTATATTCACAGCAGGTTTATCCATAATATCCAGAAAATGTAAACAACCTAGATGCTTCAACTGCAGAATAGATAAAATGTGGTACATTTACACAATGGAATATTATACAAATGTTAAAAATGGCATCACAAAATTTGCAGGCAAGTGGATGGAGCTAGAAAAAAATAATCCTGAGTGAAGTAACACAGAAGCACAAAGAGAAACATGGTATATACTCACTCATAGGTGGACATTAGCTGTTATGTAATGGATAATCATGCTATAATCCACAGACCCAGAGAAGCTAAGTAACTAGGAGGGCTCAAGATGAGAGTGGATGGACCTTCTTAAGGGGAAAGAGAATAGATTTTTTGTGAGTGGGCTTGGGGCAGATGGGGATGTGAACAAGAGGATTAGGTGGGGCTGGGTTAGAGGGAGAGCATACTGTGGATACCTAGTGCATACTGATAAATGTCTGGTTATACCTTTGGAAACAAAGGCCCTTTAAGAACATAAGGAATATCTGTATACACTGGAGATGCAGTGGAAAAAAAACAAAATATGTGGACTCATATTGGTATTAAAAAAATATTTATAAATTTGTTGTTCAGTTAGTCATAAAATAATCAATCCATAGCTTGAAACTAGTGGAGGCTGAAGCTAAATGTAGGTTCCACAGAGGAGACAAAATCTCCACCACAGTAAGATTCCTGTAGAATCCTGCTGAAGTAAAATATGAGTCTTAGTCTATTTTGGTATCCATGGGATACTTTTAAAGAAGCATAGTACCGCAAAAGTAGCATTTCCCTCTCAATTCAGACAATGTCTACATTCTGACATAGAAATCTGGAATATAGATGTACAAAGTCACTAGGGAAATGCTTGGAAACACTCAAGTCCTGTGTGAGAATTCTTCACACAGACATTCTCTCTGCACAGATGAACATCATGAGCTTGCTTGAAGGGGTTCAAAATAAAGCCTACAGCAGCAAGCAAGACTGTTAAGTGACTGACATTGACTTCAACCTGGAATCAGAGGGCAACAGGTGACAAGGAGGAGCAGAAGAAAGAGCACAGAAGGACAAGAACAGTTGCAGAAGCCCAAGGGAACTGACAGTCAATACCTTCCAGGTTATTTTTTTTCTCATTTTTTTAAAAAGATTTTCTACTCATTTTACATATCAACCACAGATTCCCCTGTCCCCGCTGCTCACACTCCCCAGCCTTCCCCACTACCTGCACTCTATTCCACCTCCTCCAAGGCAAGGTCTCTCCCATTGGGAGTCAGCACCTGGTACATTCAGTTGAGGCAGGTCCAAGCACCTCCTCCCTGCACTAAGGCTTCGCAAAGTGTCCCATCATAGGTATTAGGTTCCAAAAAGCTGGCTCATGCACTAGGGAGAGGTCCCAATGCCTGGGGGCCCCCTAAACAGTTCCAGCTAAACAACTGTCTGGCTTATCCAGAGGGCCTAGTCCAGTACCATGGTGGCTCCTTAGCTATTGGTTCACATTTCATGTGTTTCACTAGTTTGGCTATTAGTCCCTGTGCTTTTTCCAATCCTGGTCTCGTGTTCTCTCACTCATAGAATCCCTCCTCTCTCTCATTGATAGGACTCCTGGAGCTCTGCCTGGGACCTAGCCATGGATCTCTGCATCTGCTTCCATAAGTCACTTGATGAGGTTTCTATGATGACAGTTAGGGTATTCAGCCTTCTGATCACCAGAGTAGGTCAGCTAAGGCACTTCTCGATTATTACCAATAGTCTATGGTGGAGTCATCTTTGTGGAATTCCTGGGGACTCCCTAGCACTCTGTTTCTCCCTATTCCCATGGTGCCTTTATTTATCATGGTATCTCTTTCCTTGTTCTCCCACTCTGTTCCTGATCCAGCTCGAACCTCCTGCTCCCCTAAACTCTCATTCCCCTGTTCCTTGCTCTCCATTTCCTGCCCTCACCCCAGTTTGCTCATATAGATCTCATCCATTTCTCATCAGTGAGCAATCCCTGTGTCTTTCCTAGGGTCCTCCTTACTAGATAGCCTCCCTAGAGCTGTGAGTTGCAGTCCGGTTATCCTTTGCTTTACATCTATTATCCACTTATGAGTGAGTATATACATGTTTGTCTTTCTGTGTCTAAGTTCCCTCACCCAGGATGATATTTTCTAGATCCATCCATTTGCCTGCAGACCTTATGATGTGTTGTTTTTTTATCTGCTGAGTAGTACTCCATTGTGTATATATAACACATTTCTTTATCCATTCTTTAACTGAAGGGCATCTAGATTGTTTCCAGGTTCTGGCTATTACAAATAATGGTGCTATGAACATAGCTGAGCATGTGTCCTTGTGGTATGATTGAGCATTCCTTGGGTATATGCCCAAGAATTGTGAGAAGATTGATTCCCAATTTTCTGAGAAACTGCCATACAGATTTCCAAAGTGGCTGTACAAGTTTGCATTCCACCAACAATGTAGGAGTGTTCCCCTTGCTCCACATCCTCTCCAACATAAGCTGTTTCAGTGTTTATGAATTTAGCTATTATGACAGGTGTAAAATGGTATCTCAGAGTCATTTTTGATTTGCATTTCCTTGATGACTAAGGATGCTGAGCAATTCTTAATGTCTTTCGGCCATTTGAGATTCTTCTGCTGAGAATTCTCTGTTTAGCTCTGTAGCCCATTTTTTTAATTGGACTGTTGGGGTATTTTGATGTCTAGTTTCTTGAGTTCTTTATATTTTCTGGAGATCAGCCTCTGTCAGATGAATCTCAAATGGCTAAGATCAAAAACATTGAAAACAGCTTATGTTGTTGAGGATGCAGAGCAAGGGGAACACTACTACACTGTTGGTGGGAATACAAACTTGTACAACGAGGCCAAACCTCACAATCCTTCCCAAATATTTCCAACAGCAATTAGTACCAAGCATTCAAATATGTGAATCTGTGGGGAGCTGCTGCTATGGGATGGTCTCTATGTCAAATTACTCTGATTGTTCAATAAATAAAAACTGATTGGCCAGTGGCTAGGCAGGAAGTATAGGCGGGACTAACAGAGAGGAGAAAAGAAAGAACAGTAAGGCAGAAGGAGTCACTGCAGCTGCACCATGATGCATGTGAAGATGCCGGTAAGCACAAGCCATGTGGCAAGGTATAGATTTACGGAAATGGATTAAATTTAAGATGTAAGAACTGATAGCTAGAAGCTGAACATTAGGGATAGCCTCACTAGAACCAGTCTGGTCAAACAGTGTCCTATGTGTTTAGTTGGGTCAAAGTGGCTGTGGACGAGTGAGAAAGATTTGTCCTGACTGTGGACCAGGCAGGACTGGAGAAAACTCCAGCTACAAGTTGCTCTTCAATTCAGCACAACATCACCTCTTATAAACCAAAATACTGATGCATAAAAATTCAGATAGTTTGTCTAAAATTGCACAGTAAATTAATGTGTGATTAATTATTCTACTATATGTTTTATATACAGTCATAGTATAGATGTAACCAACCGTCCCACCAAATAAGAAACACAGAAACAATTCGAAGAGAAAGCCGAGGTCAGAGCTCAGAGCCAAAATCTCACCCTTCCGCCTGCGTGTCCCAGCCCCCGAATGAGAGCCTCTATTTCCCGTCTGTCGTCTATTTAAAGAGACAGAACAAGCCACAGCTATCTCACCTCACCAGTTCCTCAGCTGGTCCTGTTTCCTCAGACTGGAAGCTTCTGTGTCCTCATCCAATAGCTCTCAGCTGAACTGTGTTGCTCCAAAGCCTGAAAGCTTAACCAGCCAAATGCTTCTAGTTCTGGTCCTCATGCCTTATATATCTTTTGCTTTCTACCACCACTCCCTGGGATTAAAGGCTGGCTTTCTAGGATTAAAGAGTGTGTCACCACCGCCACACTCTTGCTATGACTCTAATAGCTCTGACCCCCAGACAACTTTATTTATATAACATACAATCAAAATAATATTTCAGTACAATTAGATTACCACCACATTTCCCCTTTTCTATTTTAATAAAAAGAAACCCCCCTAAATACTGAAAATTATCCCAGACCCAAAACCCATTAAAAAGACCAAAAAACACCCGCCCACACACCTCTTTGGAATGTGGGCGTTGTATTCTTAAAATTGCTTCCTGCTGGGTATGGGCGAAGTTTTCTTTATCCTGAAAGAAAAATTTTAGGTTAATTGTCAAATTCTAGGAGAGGTAACTATATCCTTCATTATCCAGTCTGTGTATAATGCCAAAGTTCAGGGTTTATCTCAAGTCCTTATTCAAGTAGTCTTGAGACTGGATCATCTCAGCTAGTCATCTCAAATTTGCTCTGAGCACCTTGTAGTTCAAAGCTGATCTGTGGATGATGTTTGTCAGCTTAATGATATTATATTGTCCACGTGGAATTGTTGTTGTTGTGGGGCCCCATCTTCTTTCTGGAGACTTCAGTTGATGTTAGGCCTGGCCGTGATTTCCTGCAGAAAACTGATAAGAGACTCGAACACAAAAACATATATATGCAGCTAGCCTTTTTTCTAGAATTAGTTAGTACTCTATGTGACCATTCATATCTAACAAGTTTTAAAATGTATATATCTATATATATTAATCTTGTAAATTTTGATATAAAATTTATACTTTGAGAAAAAGTTTAAAGAATCAGAATAGAATCAAAGAGTTGAGATTAGTAATAGAATAGTCCCTTAATTAATTTTTCTTTTGTCCTGTACCATAGCAGAAGATGGCTCTTATTCTGGCATGATACAGGGAGTTTCCATTTTCTTTTAACAACATGCTTGAGTTTAAAGAAGAGAGCCATTCTCCAACTCCAAAGTCAGCTTTAAATTTTAATTGAACTGGACTGTTAGAAGACCAATAGTGTTAAATCTTTAGAGAAAAGCAGAAACAAACATTAGGAAGACATAAAAATTTTTTAGATAATATATACCCATACACCGTTTCACTCTGTTTCTTGGGATAGATGATTTTGTCCCTTTTCTTCAGTTGTCTCATTTGTCCAGTTTTCTTCAAATTCCTTAACCTTCATTCTCCTAAAAGACAAAAACAAAACCTTTCCCCCAAGACTAATTTTGGGGATGTTCTTTTGACAAGTTATTATCTGATTAAATGAAAAAAGGCATGTGTTATTGATACAAGTTAGTTTAAATTGGATGTTCATGCTGGTTGATGAACTATCACCTCCTCTAATTAAGAGGTCTCTCTTGTTCAAATCGAACCTTTATCAATTTTGATGGTACCCACAGCTTATCTTCTCCTGTAGAAACAAAAGCAAACCTCGTCCCAATGTAATACATACCCTGGTTTCCATTCTGAGGTCAGCACATCCTTAAAGTATATAGGCTGATTTAATTCTGTAGTTTTTTTCTATTATCCAATGTCTCTCTGCAGCTGTTGTTCCTTTCTCATTGGCATTCAGAAAATTCAAAGTTAGAAGAGCATTATGCAGTCTATTTCTGGGGGTTTTTGTTACCCATTTCTGTTTATTTAGCATATCCTTTAGAGTTCTGTTTGATCTTTCTATAACTGCTTGACCTGTAGGATTATGTGGTATGCCTGTAATATGTTTTATATTGTAATAAGCAAAAAACTGTTTCATTTTAACAGAGACATATGATGGAGCATTGTCAGTTTTGATTTGTGCAGGTATACCCATGATGGCCATAACTTCTAGCAAATGAGTGATTACAGAATCAGCTTTTCAGAACTCAAAGCAGTTGCCCATTGAAATCCTGAATAAGTATCGATAGTGTGGTGTACATATTTCAATTTTCCAAATTCTGCAAAGTGAAACATGTCCATCTGCCAGATTTCATTTCTCTGAGTACCCTTTGGGTTACATCCTGCTGGTAATGGCGTTTGATTGTAGAAGGAACAAGTAGGACATTTCTTTACTATTTCTTTGGCTTGTTGCCAGGTTATGGAAAAATCCTTTTTTAAACCTTTACTATTAACGTGATGTTTTTTATGAAATTCTGAGGCCTCCAGCACATTTCCTATCAATAATTTATCAATCTCATCATTGCCTTGTGCTAGAGGGCCTGGCAGATACATCAGGTTTGACCAGCCAAGACCACCTGAAAGGTCTCCGATGACACCATGGCCCAGATGATCCAACATCCAGAATCATTTCAAGGCAACTGGCTCAGACGATACAGCCTCACGGACTACTCCATGATCCTTAAATATTCTTTGTATTCCCATAAGATACAGCGCCCCCTCCAGCAGGAAGTAGTTAAGAGAAGCTACGCCCAAATTCCCAAATATACCAAGCTGGCTTTGGAGATGTAAAAGTTAAAACCTTCCTTTTTTAAAAAAAAAAGAAAAGGGGAAGTGCTGTGGGATGATTTGTATGTCCTGTGGGAGCCCTTCTTGGGTTCTTTGTGGCGTTACCCAGCAGGTCCGTATAGAGGATGATTAGGACCATGGGCCTGAGTGCAGGTGTTGAGATGGTCTGCACTTGGCTGTGCTGGGGGATGGTCTGTATGTCAAGTTGTTCTGATTGGTTAATAAATAAAACCTGATCGGCCGTGGCTAGGCAGGAAAGATAGGCGGGACTAACAGAGAGGAGAAATAAAAAGGGACAGGAAGGCAGAAGGACGCTGCAGCCGCCGCAATGACCAGAGACGCTGCAGCCGCCGCCATGACAAGAAGCATGTGAAGATACCGGTATGCCACCAGCCACGTGGCAAGGTATAGATTATGAAAATGGATTAATTTAAGCTATAAGCACAGTTAGCAAGAAGCCTGCCACGGCCATACAGTTTGTAAGCTATATAAGTCTCTGTGTTTACTTGGTTGGGTCTGAGCGGCTGTGGGACTGGCGGTGGCAGAGATTTGTCCTGACTGTGGGCAAGGCGGAAAACTCAGGCTACAGTCATAGTCTATGTTAGGATGTCTGGTAATAACTATGCATATGATAGTTACATAGGATTACAATGGAGCTGAAAAATTATTATTGCCCAATGACACCATATCTTTTGGAATGTTATGTAAACAGACTATCAGTGCTATTGAATCTTGGTTCTTTGTAAATGTGTACTTGCAAATAAACAGAGTATCTAGGTACAGCACACATCATTAATTCCAGCACTGGGGAAGCAGAGACAAAGTGGTTCTCTGCACTTGAGATCAGTCTAGTCAATAGAGTGAGTTCCAGGACAGCCAGTGCTACATAGTGAGATCCTGACCAAAAATCAACACAAAAAGAAAACAGCAAGAAAGAGCAGTATATACTTAATAATGCTGATACAGATTTATTGGCTTACTGTATATATTACCATCATTATTTTAGTGCAGTCTCTAAAATGGCCCTGTTACTCTAATATTTCATCCTACTTATTTAAAAATTGCTTTAGAATGATTGGTCATGTTATACAAACACAATCCACATATATATTAGGTTTAAACATCTATTTATTGGATCACATCATACTTATGCATTATAGAGCCATATACTATGTACACACACACACACATACATACACACACCCACACCCACACACCCTTTATAACAGTGCATACATACAGTATAAGTATGTGGTAACTGCAGAATCTAATGTTGTCAAAGTCTACACCACAATGCTTTGAAATAACAATTACCAAATGCATATGTTTTGGAATGTATTTTTGTTATGAAATTATATATATGTGTGTGTGTGTGTGTGTGTGTGTGTGTGTGTGTGTGTGTGTGATATAATACAAAGATTTTCACTTATTTAGTTTTTCCATGAAATTTTCATATCTCTAAGAGATATCATGTGCAATTCTCAGTTTATGCATTGGAAAAATATTTTTCATCTTGTTGCTCTGAATGAAAGAATCAAGGAAAGAAGTTTCATATGATCACTGATTCATGAGAAGTTCCAGTGAGTACTTAGTACATGTGATAAGAGAAAATGAAAAGACACATGCCCTGACCATAGGAAGCTCTTCGTTTATCCAGAAATTAGACAGGGAATAATGGTAACAGACTGTGATAAACATTGTGTAGCCCAATACTATGTTCAGGTACTAGATGAGATCTTTTACTTATGTTTGACAGTAGTGTTATTGTGATTTCTAGAGTAATGTTCTAATTCTAATTTGCCTTCCATAAATACATGCATTTGTTACACACTTATCTGTGAAGGGTAATGGTTATGAGAGTGTCTGTTTTAATCAATAATAATGTTTAGTTGAGGAAGGTTGACATATGGTATGGACCAGTTTCTCATGGTCAACTAATATTAAGATTCAAAAATTAAAAAAATTAAACAAGCTCAAGGCTATTGATGTGGATTCAGCTTCTCTATATCACTAATTTTGTCCTCACTTATACTCAATACTTGTGTTTTCATAGTGGACCTTTGGTATTAATAAACAATAAAGCTATAAAACCTTCAAAGAGCAAACTATTCCCATTATCATTCATGGAAAACATCAGAGACATTCAATAATTGTTACAAATGACACGATGCTCATCCAATGTATTTGTCTTAACAGAACATTCTTTGAAAGGACAGATGGGAACAGATTTTACAAAAGAAAGAAAAATATATTTGCATGAAATAAAAAAAAATCACAGACGTTTGTGCAGCTTCAGATGTCTTTGTGGGCAGAAATAGTTCTTTTTAGAGATGATTATGCTATGATAGAAATGTGTGATGTGGATTTTCTTTGGCAATAAACTCAATTACTTATTACAAAGGCCCATCCCTCTCTTGACTACTACATTGTCCTCAATTTTTAGCTCAACTTCTAAGTGTGTGTCATATTGGCAGGATTGACACAGAACCTTTGTGCTCTAAGATGATGATAGCCAGAGAAAAGGATTTTAGAGGAACTAAAATAGAAGGTGCCAGTCCCTCAAATCACTGGGTTACTCTAATTCCTCATCACCTCCTCCAACACAGCTAATATGAGTTTTCACATGTATTGTCATATCTTCATCTCTGAATGGGTATCTGCTCAGTATTCAGGAATATCAGTATTCAAGAACATGAATTCTTATTTTGTGGGGCAATGGATTCAAAACCTTAAAATCATATGTATATATGTGCCCACTTGGTGTGGTGGTACAGACCTATAAGCCCTGGAACTCTGAAAACTGTATTAGGAAGACCTCAAGTTCAAGGCCAAAACTGAAGGTTTGGGCTACATAATGAATCTAGACTCACTTTCATTCTGAGACAGTGTATCAATAAATAAATAACACTTAATGGATTTAATTTTTCCATAACTTAAATTTTAAAATATCTAATCTCTTCAATTTAAAGCTTTTTGTCATATGGAAAATATAACTTAATGATAAAATTTAGACATCACATCTTTTTTCACTTATAAAATTCTGTGTGTGTGTGTGTGTGTGTGTGTGTGTGTGTGTATTTAATATTCAGAATTGTCTACTCCATGCTTGGAGTAAGAATACATTTATTTCTTTTATTTCCTTGTACATATCTGTTTCTCAGAATGCATATCTCAGGTGCTCAGCTATTGAGTATTATTATGTGCATTTCCTAGACAAAATGAAAGGAAATGAAATGGCTTATGTAAACAAGCCCTTGGCTTCTCCTTATCATTGATGATGTATGAGTTACAATGGTTAGTACTTGTTTTGATAGGAGTTATGAATTACTGTATATATCTATTACTACTTTTGGTAGGATTCCTGAATGTATGATGAGACTTATTTTCTTTGTAATCTGTGTGCATAATTTTTCCTTACTTGGAAGAATTTAAAAGAATGTTATGTGTCTTTTAATGGGGAGCTCTGACCACATGTTTGTGCACCTAAGAGAGCACACTAATGACAAACCAAACATATAATTCCATTCATGTTTATTTTTAGGAACAAAAAAAATTTATTTGGTTATTTACAGGGGCATTGGTAAGTCAAAGAAACCGTCTTACTGAAATGAACCCCCCCCCCCTGCACGCCATAATTTGGTGATAACTCATGAAAGTTAAAGCTTTGAGTTTCTCACTAACATGAATAAGATCCACTGGAATCGTCATTCCCCAGTGACTGTTCACTGCTTATGTAGTGTGTGTGTTAGGGGAGGAGGCTTCATGAGTCACCAAAAAATCTCCAAGTTTTATGGTCCTTTCTCCTTTCTCTTTCATTTCACAGCAGAGAGCATGCAATCCCTGTGTAGACCCCCCACACACACACACACACACCTTCTCCTGTGATCAATTTCTCCTTTTTATCTGCAGTCCTACCTGACTTCATGCTCTAGAATATGGCACCCAGTTTTCACTCTGCTCTCAATGCCTGCATTTGAGTTGATCATTTTATTACGTCTCAACTGAGTTCCTATACACCGTAACTCATGATAATTATTTCTAAGATATTTGAATATTTTACATGTGTTACAGTGCTATATTTTGAAAGAGATTCCTTTCTGTCTAGTGTCATTTTATTGGAAAGTTTTTAAGCAATGGGATTAAATCAACTTTAGCTAACTAGTCATTGAGTTTTGTGAATCAAATCATAGGACATAATTCTTTTCATTTATTGATACATACTTATAGATCAATAAACTGTTGAATATTAAGTGATTCATTCCAATGCTCATTTAGGTAATATTGTATGCTAGATTAAATACTGTTTTACTGGACCCCACTCCAAGTTTAACTATAATTCTTTGCCCATGAAAGTTTCTCAAAAGCTAGAGGTCATTAACTCCACTGACACATATAATCTTCAACTTGGCTTAATACTTAAACCCTGCATTTCTCATATTGGCTTAGTTTATTAAATGGAACTATGTGGGAAACTTTATCTCTCTGTCTTGTAGAATTTGTGACTGAGTGGCTCATCAGATTTCAATGTTCAGGACCCAGTGGATTTTTTCTGAGAAAAGAAATACCATTTTTGAAGAAAAGAGGTTTAAATATTTTATTTCAAGAGAGTATTCAGATGATTTAATTGGAAGAGTTTTTGTGTTAACTGAATATTTGAATTTATTACTCCAAATTATCTAATACACTGCAGCTCTTTATTCATTTTTCACACATGCCTAAGCTCTGGAGTAAATACTATATCAACAACTAAGCAAATAATGAGTTACAGAATAGTTTATAGTATGAACTTTTCCTTCTTTTTCTTATTAACTTTAGCTGTGTAAACATAACGTTAATTTTATTTTCTTTTTCTTTCTAAGTACACACACACATGCACATACAGACACACAACATAAATATACTTGTGCTTTTACCGAGAATTGCCTCTTTTGAGGTTTTTCTAGACAGAGGGTTTTATCGTAGCATCAATTATAAATTAATACAAAAATCCTAATGGTAGAAGCACAAAAATTAGAGACTAAAAACAGATTGGAATAATTGACTACCAATTTTGTAGTTATAATTATAAGATGAGCAGAAAAGAAAGAAAATTTCTATCATTCAGTAATCTAAATTTCCACCATAGAAAAAATAAGCCTTAATTCTGAGGCTCCACATATATGCACATGTTGCTAGGTGTCCTCACAGTTTTGTAGAATAATGAGATGTACCATTCAGACTCTATTACATGAAAATAATTATTTTCTGGTTGTAAAGAATATAGAAGCTGATGACTTCCACACACAACTATTTCAGCCCCACTTTTGCAGCTTCATAATCTAGATGATATTCCATTATGATGCTTCCTTCAAATTATGAAAAAAGACATTTGTTCAAATATATGACCTTTGTGAATAAATATTAGATTCCTCTTGTGGACAGTCTTTGATGCAGTCTTTATCATTGAGTTACCAGATAGTCTACCAGACTTTTCTTGAGATGTGAGATTTTCTGTGATTATCCACTCATGTTTTTCTCCTCTGTTGTTTCACAGGCATCCTAACCAGTAAGTCTATTACTGTATAGATTGTAGCAATATCTCTTCCAGGGAATGCAGAACATGCACATGTTGAGAAAATCAGCAAGAAGAGAAAGCAAGGCAGAGGCAGGCGGATCTCCATGAGTTCGAGGCCAGCCTGGGCTACCAAGAGAGTTCCAGGAAAGGCGCAAAGCTACAGAGAGAAACCCTGTCTCGAAAAACAAAAAACAAAAAAGAAGAAAGAAGAAGAAGAAGAAAGAAGAAAGAAGAAGAAGAAGAAGAAGAAGAAGAAGAAGAGAAAGCAAACACATAAAGTATCTAAAAAGTCTCTAGATCATTTTTTTTTCAAGTGTACAAAGGTGCTCTATAAGCTCCATGGATCCATTGTTTCATATTATTTTACATAAGAAAGAAAACTTTTATGGAGGCCAAATTGCTGATTTCCAGAGTGGGTTATGCTAGAGTTAAAACAAGTCTATTTAAAGACAATAAATAGCACTATGGTTTCCCTTAGGCTTATCTTTTATTATACTTATTTGGTCTCATAATAAGAAGTGCCAATAGATCAAGGCAGAAATCAAGCATCTTTGTCCCCTGGGATAAGATGTTTTTAATAATAAAAGCAGATAGTCATTTTAATCATGCTGTGCTGTAGAAGTGTAACTATATCATCATGCTATGTGTTTATAGCATGAAGTTATGAATGAATTCAGTGCCATTTAAAATCCTATCCATCATCTTTTGAATGAGGCAGATCTGTTCACATGTTGGCTCAGGGAGATGAGATGTCCTCACGGGTGTCACCATGATCATCTCATCAGTATCTCTACTGTTTTTAATACAAGATGAGTATTTTGTTGGGTATTGTATATCTATAGCTGAATTCAAAAGTTACAGCAGCTTTGCCATATTGATATCATCGTGATGTCCAGTTCTTAAACATGCAAGGTAAGCCCGGAGATTTGAACAAACATTCAAATCACACTGTTAAAAGTACCAGTTATCGCCAGGTGGTGGTGGTGCACACCTTTAATCCCAGCACTCAGGAGGCAGAGGCAGGCAGATCTCTGTGAGTTTGAGGCCAGCTACAGAGCGAGTTCCAGGATGGCTCCAAAGCTACACAGAGAAACCCTGTCTCAAGAACAAAAGAAAAGAAAAGAAAATGTACTAGTTATGCTATCCTGATGAATCTGAAAAATGGATTCATTTGTCTAGTTCCAATTCCATTGCTCTTTTTCTTTCATCTAATATTCTATGAGCATGAGCAATAGCACGAAAGACAGATGGTGCAAGGAATTGTGTCTTTTACCCCGACATGCCTTCATGAAATATAGGATCAACATAGATTCCATTGTACAGAATATATATTTACTTCTATGTTCAATTGAAATGTTTATACCTTTTTTTGCTCATTAATACAGATGTTCTGGTTTCCTTTTTTCAGTTTCATATAGTTTATTATATACCTTACTTTTCTTAGGCAAAATCACTACAACCAATTTTTACATTAAGCTTTACTTAGTGTACTGTAATGTTGGTGAGCAGAAAGAGCATGAACTGTAAGTCTGATAACTCATGTTTTCAATCCTGGAGCTGATACTGAACATGCAGAAACGGGGATCTAGCAACTTCTTTAGAGGTAATCTGTGAGAGTAAGAGGATACTGTTTATAACTTTCCTATGAAGCATAAAATGACAGAGCATATATCAAATATGCATCTAAAGCAATTAGCATTCATTATTAATTATAAATAGAAATGAACAAGTAATTGTGTAAAGAAGACATGCAGCTATTATGATGGCAAAATAAGTTTTTGTTAAGGACGTGACATAGCAAGGTTTAGTTGGTCAAAATTTCCCAGAAGGCTTGCCTTGTGAGTTCAAGTTTTAGCTAGGAAGAGCTGTACATGAAGTATTAAAATCATTTGAACAGAGAATATAAACTAAATCAGAAGGACGGTAAAAGCAAAAAAAAAAATATAAGAAACAAAGTTCATTACAGTAGCTTCAAATCACAATTCAGAGAAGAGTTGTCTGATGTGGGAAAGACGCTAGCAACATGTTCATATCAAACTCACCTGGCTTGAGATGTATTGGGTGTGAACAATTTCATGTCAGTTTATATTTTATTAGAAGCCCACTGAGTACTTAGCATAAGTCGAAGTCTTCAAACTATCTACATAAAATAGTATCTGATTTGTATAGAATCTGATTAGAAATGCAATTGACCAAGCTAAGCCAGACATGCTAAAGGAAACAGTCTCTGGTCTTGATTTTGTGTTTAAACAAGCTTCTGGGACTTCCTGTTGAACAACCCTTACATTTGGGATACAATGCTATTTTCAGGCCATAATTATGAAATTTCCACTAAGAAAGCAATGGGAATGAACAATCTACTTTGAGCTTGCTGGGGAAAGTGATAGGTAAGGAAACAATTAGAACACAGCGTTATGCAGCTAGAAAAATGAATGTATCGTGCACAATTAAACATAGTGAGGAATTAAGTCTTCCCAGGAATCCTGAAAAAGTAGGCAGTATGCAGTTTATAGCACAAAAAGGTTTTTTAAACAGCCAATTTCCATTATCAGTGATGAAATAATAGATCTCAGTGGTGTATGCAGAAATGCAGGGTGTATAAAGAAAAATGTGGGGAGGGCATCAGAAGATGCTACAAAAATAGGTGCCTTGGTCTATCTTGGCTGTCTTACAAAAATACAATGTATGAGGTAGCTTTTAAACAAAGCCTTATTTCCGACAATCGGGATATGGAAAATCAAAAAGTAAGGCACCAGCAGATACAGTATCTAGTACTGACATATCAGGTCAATGGCATCTTCTGGGAATAGCCATCTGATAGAAATGGCAGAAAGAACTTCAGCACTCCCTTGAGCTCCTTTTATAAGGGAACAAATTCCATCCATGAGAATGGAGACTTTACGAACTAACTATCTCTTAAAGATTCCAATTTTTAAAACTACCATATTGGATTATGTGCAGGTTCACTTTCAAGATGAATTTTACATAAATACAGTCAGACAATAATGTAGCACTGAATATTTTCTGAAAAAAACTCTCATAACTATTGTTTTACAGACAGAAAATTGGAGGATAGGGAGGCAATCCAAGTCAAATTGTACATGTAGGATCTGGCTAACATGGAGTAGGTGATGCCTTAGTCTTACTCATGATGTTTGGGTCATTAAAGGAGCTTAATTGTAGTTTCAATTTAAAGACTTGTAATTATTAATATAGGTGCATAGAGTTGCTTGCACAACAGAAATGAAGAGTTTAAGAAGTCCATTATCATCCTTCACATGGTAGTTTGAATGAGAATTGCTTCTGTAAGCATATATTTTTGCATACTTGGTCATCAGTTGTGGATTATTTAGGAGGTATGGTTTTTGTTACAGGAAGTGTGTCATAGAGTTAGGCTTTGAGATTTCAAGACTCATGTGATTACCATGTACTCTCTCTCTTCCCAGTGACTGTGGATCAAGATGTAAGCTCTCAGGTACTGCTCAGGAGTTGTGCCTGCCTGCCTACCTGATGCCATTCACCCACCATGATGGCCATGCACTTGGACCCTCTGGGACGAGAAATCACAAATTAAATGCTTTATTTTATAAGTTGTCTTGTCCATGCTGTTTTATCAGAGCACTACAAAAGTAACTAAATCAACAGTGAGGCTTGTCCAGCATAAACGAGGAGAATTAGAAGTTCAATATCTTCTTTGGCTACCTGTCAAAATTCAAGGCCAGTCAGAGTTACATGAAACCCTTTTTTTCAGAAAATGAAAGTAGTAAACAGAATATATTCACTTCAATCCTATCTGGAAGTAATCATATGTTTACACAGCCCTGTCTTTCTTTGTGTGTGCCCATCTATGTTCACATGCGAGTGTTGTGTATATTCTTATTCATATATGTCGCTTGTGGACACATATTTGTGGGCATGCATGCAATGATGTGAATGTGGGTGTGGAGTCCCAAGACTGATATTAGAAACCATCTTTAATTGCTCTTCCTGTTATACATTGAAGCAGAGCATGTCAATCAAATCCAGAGTGACAGATATGGCTATTATCACTCTCCAGATTCTCCACAGGTCCTGTGTCATCATTTTCACCTAACTGACATTACAGGTAGCTCACCATGCCCATTCAGCACATACATATATCAGTCATAGAAACTCAGAGGCTAACACTTGTTTGCATAGCAAGTACTCTAACAATTTAATCATCTCCCCATCCATGACTTATTATTCTTAAAGTGAGTAAAACTACTTAAAAGTAAGTTTGACATATTCTGTGCATTCATCTTGGTGTATGTTAAGGAAAATATGCTGGCAGGATCTGAGTATAAGGTGGGTGTTGAGTAGTTGGCGTGATATTCACCCTTTCACATGAAAATAGTCAATGTAGGTGGTATAGACATTGGCAGATTTTAGCACACAGCCATTATTTCAAGTTTAAGCTTTCTCTGTCCTGCTTTCAGTTTGTTAACACTCAAAGGGGAAATTGGCAGACTCACTGAGCATTGGAGAACTCCTCAGTGAGTGTTAAATGTTCATGTTGCTTTTGAGTCAGAAGGGGTCCCTGCAATCTCATTTGAAACCCCAAAGCCAAACTGAAATAGAGATTGCCCATGATTTTCTGCATAATTTGAGGTAGTCAAGCTGAGTGTAGTTTGGAACTTTCCCTTATTTATAGGATCTGCTGTTTGCTAAAACTGCAGTCATTAGGGAGCAGTCAGAAGTCCATCTCAGAGCTGTGGAACCATGAGGGATGGAGTGCCTCTTCCCACCTTTCATTTTCAGAATCACTGCCAGACTTCACTTTTAAGTGGACATGATTTCAATTAGTTTCTAGGGAACAGGAGCCTGGAGACTCATTTAGCTGGTGCTTTGAAGTCTCAGAATGATCTTACCAAAATCACAGAAATAGAAGAAACTAGCGATTTCATCATTTGTGTTACTTCTGAATAACATGGAGAAAGAGCATTGAACAATTATGTACGCACACATACATAGATTTTATTGAAATAGTGACAGAATTCCCGGGCATTTTAAGATCCCAGCAATTTATACTCAGGTATTTTATAGACCTTTCTTTGAGAACTATTTTTTTATAATAAAGAAATAGATGCATCAAAGGCACCTGATAATAGTGTTTTCATTGTGATACATGTGAAAAAAGAAAAGTGACATTAGACACCACTACACATTTGAGTCATAGGTTTCTTCTATTCTGATTATCTGCTTCATTATATACAAGTAAGAGAAGCTTTAGGAGAGTTCTTGGTGCACTAGTGCCTCTTGGAAGCTAGTTTGTGCTCACCTGGCTGCTCCACATGTTTGTATGCACACACGTTTATCTAAAGCTGATTAAAAAACAACATTTCCAATATTTAGAACAAAGCTATGGCTAACGTTGTCAACATTCTTCCTTTTTTTCTCTTCCCATAGCATTCTCTTCATGTGACGCTGATTCAGTCTCACTTATCTATTGGCCTTTGATAAGTTTCAGTGCAGAGATATTTTCAGAATATTACAGTTTCAGTCACTCAATAAGAAGTTCTTTAATCGGTTAAGATGCCATGGGTAATTATCTCAGAAAAGACATCATGAGAAACAAATGCAGGAAAGAGAAGGACCCTTTTGAATTGTTACAGAGAACACTTACTGTCATGATTCAAGTAAAAGAATCATGGGGATCTTGAAAGTTTGATACACTATTAATTATTATCAGATTTTTCTAAGATGAACTTCTCACAGAAACTAAAACCCTAAATATTGTTAAATTATTTTATACTTTAAGAACACTTATATTGAGCTCTGTGTGTCTTCCATTTCTGGTTTTCCATCTTATAAGCCCAACTTCCCAGACATGCCTTCTTAGAGTTATACCACCAGTGCATATATCAGGATTCACCAAGTTTTGCTAGAATTATTGACTATTCTAACATTGTATATTCATTGCTTTTTATGTTGGCTTTCTTTCCTTCTGCTTTGGCATCATTAGCATGACATATGATGCTTGATTTTCATTTCTATAGTTATGTATCTTTGTAATGAACTATTTAAAAAGTTCCAATGGGCATTTACAGTTTTTCTTGGTTCTTGTAGACATCTCTTCCTGAAATCTTCTCCCACATCTCTGATGCCATTTCACTTGCTTTCTTTGAAACACACATATGCAGTATTCAGTTTTTACTTTGAATAGCATGATTTCCATATATTCTTGTCTATTACACAGTCATTCAGATGTAATAGCTTTTGTTTCTATGTTCGAACAGCCATTACTCTTTCTTTACATTTCTATTCTCTCTCTCTCTCTCTGAAAAATAATTATCACCATGACTGCATGATGGTCCTTAGTCAACAGTACGAGAGTGTTACCTATTGATTCATCTCTAACTATTCATGCCAGCTACTGCAATGCATAGTAAGGAGGTTCCCAGCCTAATTCAACTTGCAACTCCAGAGCCTTAATGTGCCAAGAATAATTTAAGTACAAAGTTAAAAAAAAAAAAAAAGACTATGAGAAAATGTAGAGAAGGACAGAATGGCAAGGAGTTTTTGCAAGATTGCATTGAATCTATATGGTGGAATTTAACATACTGAAAGAGTAAGTCTCTGAGTAAGTTTTTGTTGCCTTTTCTAGAATGCTTCAGAGTGTTGTCAGAAGTAACGTATGGCTGGCTATATATATGCTCAATAAAGGACCAGGTTTTTGTTGTTGGTAGTGCTGGTGGTGGTTTTGCTTTGTTTTGTTTTCAAAATCACCCAAGCAACTGGCAATTTTCTTGTCCAAATGCATTTAAACATCATTATTTTCAACCACAAACAACTACTGTCGACCCAAGGAGGCACAGAAAATGGTGCTGGTGGCACTATTATAAGGAGTCTCGAGAGAACAAATGTACTTGCTTTTATAGCAAGTTTGGATTAAGGAGTAAGTTGAATTTCACAGCAGTTTTTAGGAGAAAATGACAAAAGGTGTTTTGCAGAAATCAGTCACCAAAAAAAAAAAAAAAACCTCATCAAGAGAATCCTTGTAGGAAGACTATTAATAAATGCAATTTAGACACAAAATCTTCATTTACAAATGCTGAGAATCTTAATGGCCAAGTAGCATTAAACATACAAAAAAAAGATAAAATATTCCAGCATCATTTCCTTGACTCTTTCAGAAAAACAAAACAAAACAAAACAAAAAACAAAAAACAAAAAACAAAACAAAACAAAAAAAAAGACCCTAGTACTAGGAAAGTATAGGCTAACAACCAGGCTTGCATTTCACACAGTTCATATCATTACATATTCTCCATACAGTGAAGACTATTTAGTTCTGTGAAAATATCATGGATTATTTACTGGAGTTAATTTAGCAATGCTATGAGACAACACTTGGTCCTGTCTAAGGACATGTTTTATTATTCTAGTTGGACACTAGGAAGGATATACACCAGTAATATACAATAGTAACAGTTGGCAATAGTAATGCTACTATGTTACAATGCACAGGTCTACCCCTAAAGATGATTGTCTGACTTCAAAATGTGCACAGTTTAAATTTGCTGAAACCTTTAACTGAAGAGTCTAAGTAGTTATTTATTGATCTTTATAAAAGTCTATCAAAACAAAAATAAATCAACAACATTAATCTAAACACTTCCATAGGAGTTATCCATTCTTAAATGCTGGCTAGTGGATTCTCAGTGAGTCACACTGGATAAGCAATTATCTCTTCCTTTTGTAACTGCCATGATTTTACACATGTTAGATTGGTTGTATTTTACATAAGTGAGGAAGTAGGCTGCCATCTGAGCAAAGATACAATGGTGCCTGACCTTAAAGCGATATGTCATAGAGTGTACCTTTGCAGCAAGATTGGGTTGCCCTGTCTGGAAGAGAATTCTCTAAGGTGGATTTCATTCCTTACAGTAGTTAGCCTCCTGGAATCCAGGCTTGAAATAAGACCTGACTCAGACTCAGAAGGACTAAATTTCTTCCCAAATTCTAGATTTGTTTCGCTGCACCTCATTACTTGTATGCTCAAAATGGAGAACTGAAGATACCCAGGCATTCCCCCTGATAACATGAAAAAGATTGCTGTAAATTTTAACAAAACAGATGTATAAAATAAACCACTGGTTTTCATTTCTTTGGTGTGAAAGAGTGCTTATGTCATAGGTCCTCTATATTTGATCACTCAGACCCAGTTTCCCTGATTCTGAGGCATCCTTAGGACTCTGAATATGCAAACATCTGGAAGTTTCTAGGAGTGGGGATATGGATAGGAAACCACCTCCCTTCTCTCTTGCCAGAGATACAGGTCTTCTGATATGATGAATTTTCTTATTCTTCTAGATAATATGTAAGGCATTGCTAGAGGTAGAGGATTATACATATGAATGATAATAGAACCTGTTAAAAATCAATTGAGGAATTTATTAAAAATTCAAGAATTCCAACTGGGCTTCCAGAGATATAGCTGTAGCAGTAAAAGTGGATCAAAGTTGATGATTTTCCCCTTATCTGGTTACTACAATTTTGTTTTCACTCAATACAACCTATATTTTCCTTTAAGGAAGGCATCAGACGTGCAGCCTAGAGCTTGCCTGGGTTGACTACATTTATTTTCACACTAGCTCATAGAGGAATTCATCTGTCATTGGGAAAAAATGTTGAATAATGGTATTGGAAGGTAAAATAACTCTTTTTCATTGAGATTCTTTCCATTCTTTCAGTGTCAGGCAGTTACTTCCATGAGGACTGTAGATTTTGCAGCCATTGTTACCACAAGTAGAGCTGACCTAAGTGGAAACCATGAATGTGGGCTTCTATGTGGATTTAGAATAGAAAGAGAAATACGTAATTTATTCATGCTGAACATTTTAGGAATGTATATCTTGTGCTGAAAGCTATACTCACACTCCTTTAATTTATTCTACAGTGGATCATATGCTGCTAGAATTTGATATTGGTGTAGAAAGGGGAGAAAGTACATATGTGCTGTGACTAAAACCCTCAAAATAATTTATATTATGTTGGTGTTTGACACTTCTCTTATGCTTATGTTGAAAAGTGTCTTTGAGCCTATCAAATATGCTTTATTTTTTAACACATCTTCATATATGTCAAAGTAGAATTTTGAACCAATACTCATTACCAAGTTTGCAGGCTTGTGTTCATTTCCAATTTTTGCCTGTAAAAAAAAAACTTTAAGGTGAAATATGTCTATGGTCTGAGAGGTCAGGTATTTCCAAAATGCAAGAATCCAAAATATCCTATTTTTACATGATTGGACAGTTTTTAAACTGACATTGGTATAATTGATATTTCATACAATTTATTTATTTGTTTGTTTATTTATTTTACATCCCAAACACAGTTTCCCCTACCTCCTCTGCTCCAGGTCCCTCCTTTTCTCCCATGTTCCCACAATACACTCTTTCCATTTCTATTCAGAAAAGGGCAGGCCACCCATTGATATCAACAAAATATGGCATTTCAAGTTTTAGTAAAAAAGAATAAGGCCCTCGGCTTGTATTAAGCCTGAGTAAGGCAACCCAGTGTCAAGAATAGGGTCCTTAAAGCCAGCAAGAGTTAGTGACAGTCCCTGCTCCTACTGTTAGAAGTCACACAAGAATACTGAGCTATAAAACTGTCAGATATATGCAGAGGGCCTAGGTCAGTCCCATGCAGCCTCCCTGGTTGTCAGTTCAGTCTTTATGAGCTCCTATGAGCCCAGGTTAGTTGTTTCTGTAGGTTTTATGATGCCCTTGACCTCTCTGGCTCCTACAATCTTTCCTCCTTCTTTTCAGCAAGATTCCCTGAGCTCAAACTCATGTTTGCCTGTGGGTCTCTGCATCCATTTCCACCAATTGCTGGATTAAGTCTCTCTGATGACCACTGGGCCTCAATCTATGAGTATAGCAGAATATCATTAGGCATCATTACATTGACTTTTTTTTTCTCCAGTTGTGTTTTGTTCTGTCTTAGGTCTCTGGGCCATCCATCCTGTGGGCACTCATGGCATGGGTCTCAGGCTAGACCAGTCATTGGTTAGCCACCCCCACAATCTCTGTGTCACCCATACCTAAGCACATCCTATAGTCTTGATGGACTATAGGTCAAAGGTTCTGTGGCTGGGTTGGTGTCCCAGTCCCTCCACTGGTAGGCTTGCCTGGTCACAGGATGTGGCTGGTTTAGGATACTATTCCTTTTTGCTAGGAGTCTTAGCTGAGGTCATCCTTAAAAATTCCTGGGAGTTTACTTTGCATCAGGTTTCTACCTGACCCTGAAATGACCCCCTTTTTCAGTTGGCTCTTTCAGTACTCTTTCTCACCAGCCTGATCTCTCATGTTTCCATTTTCAGCTGCTCCCAGTCTACCCACAAAATCTTCTATTCCACCTTCACAGGGAGATCAGAGTGTCCCCCTTGAGCCCTCCTCGTACCCAGTCTCTCCGAGTCTTTGGATTATAGCATGGTTATCCTTCCCTTTACAGCTAATATCCACTTAAAATGAGTATATACCATGCTTGTCTTTCTGGGTCTGGGTTACTTCACTCAATTTTTAATCTTTTATTTTTAATAAGAAAAATTTAGAAAAAGTGAAAAGATCTTTTGCAAAGGCAATTCTGAAATAGTGAAGAAAATTATATATTTAATAGTCGTGTTAAAGTATTCTTTCTTACTGTTAATTATGAAGCTTGAGCATTGCTGAATACTCTTTGTGCATTTGTTTGAAAACAGGTTTTTTTTATTTTTCTCTACCCTGTTACAAGAATTGTGAAAACAAACTTTAAAGTTGGGTTCTTAATGCCATGACCTTATAAAGTATAGCTAACTCCTAAATGGCTCAGGGTGTACTATGCTTTTAAGCTAGTAAAGATGTATGCATATAGACAATGTGAACAGTGTGATGGCAAGGATTATCATTGTCAATTATATTATAAATGCAGAGACTCGGGATTATATAAACTTAGTCACAATCTAATGATAACCCACCATAGTTATGTTTATAAATGGAATTAATCTGAAATTTAATTTTTTTCATTATTTTATACAATAAATTTTGATCATGTTTTTCCTTTCTCCCAAATTCCCAAGATCCTCCCCACCTGCCTACTCTTCCAACTTCATATCTCTTTCTATCTTTTATAAAAAGAAAAACACAATAACAAAGCAAGCACACAAAAGACAATAAAACTAAGCAACAAAAAAGCAATACATAATAGAACAAAAATTGAAAGCACCAGAATAGATTAAAAAAAACTTAGCTCATGGTATGTAATTCAAGAAGAGCTTTATTAGGAAAGACTTGGCATACACAGGTCTTAAAGAACATTAAATAATCTTTTGCTCTATGTCTGTGTCATTTTTCTTCATTTTCCTGACTGTTTTTCCAAGATTATTGCAAGGATGTTGAATTGGTGGCTACCTCAGAGCTCCTACAACATAACAGAATTTTTACAAATGCTTGTGAATATTCACTCCATCAAGCAATGATACCTGATTCTGGTTATCCATGCAGGCCTAAAAATGAAGCAAAAAACTATTCTTCATTGTCATATATCAAGATGCTACTGACAGTACAAGATAAATAATATCGTTTAGATTAAAGTCAAAGATGTAAATCCATTCTGTGCCCTTCTTATTGTACACTTGTTCAAAGGACTGGATGCTGGAGAAGTTGACCTCTTCTGAATGACTTTTCAATGTTATATTTTTGGTGGTGGTAGTGAAGAAGATAGAGTGTATAGCACTTACAGTATCAAAAGAGCAGGGCAGATAACTTTCTAACACAAAAAACTCATTTCAGTGTGGGCAATGTGAACATTCACTCTAATGGCAAGCTTGGACTCTGTGGGAGCCCACAAAGATTCCAACTTGTGGTATGACACAAGGTCAGTGAGTCAGACTTTATGTTGTTCTCCAAGAGTGTGTCATAGGTTGCAAAGGCATGGTTATCAGGTGTCTTATACTTTAAGGCCTAATCACAAGATGGGACATGGTTACCAGGTGTTTTGAAGGCTCTGCAATTGGTTTTATGTTGTGCTTTGATCTTGAAAGGAAAAGATCATTTGCTTCTCCCCTTGCTGGTGTATAAAAAACCCATTAGAAATAAACTTGCAGCTGCTGGGTATTGACCCAGGGCCCTCCAGACACGTCTTGTGTCTCTGTCTTTCTCTCTGTCTCCATCTTTATTTCTTCCTATTACTTCTTAATTCCTCACTTCCCTCTTCAAGGGACCCTTCAATAAGTAGGGGCTGAGCCCTAACACTGGGCTGTGCCCCAACAGAACTCAAAGACTGTCAGTTCTCTGTTCTCACATGTGGATGCTAACTTTGAGGATTGCCCACGGAAGACAGAAAACAGCTAGGAAGTCATGAATGGCTTTTCAAAGCAAAGGGGTTGGAGCACAGATACTTTGAAGGGAATGGTGAAAATCAGAGCAGAATAGATTGGGCCCAGTAGGGGATAAGTGAGCAGTATAGAGGAGGTAATGTGGGGAGGGACACTTAACACTAAGTCTTTTCAGAAAATCATGTGGAAATCTATTACTGTAGTAGCTTCCCAAATATATATAAATCCATATACATGTATATTGATAAAAATAATTAAAAATTAAAAACAGAGACAATGATACTCCTAGTAGTATTGGCAATTAAACATAAAGCCCAGTGTAAGAAATGAATGATGTAATTTGGAGTTATCAGTCAGTGGTTCCTGTAGAACCTTAGTTGCCATAAGTGGCTGCCACTGTTTTGTTTATTCTCCAGAACTTGATGGTAGAATACTATTGCTGAAGACATCTTGTATTTGAGTTATGTAACATGGAGATAACATATTGGTACCAGCCTGGAAGATTCATCCCCACTTGCTAGTTTCTACATTGCTGGAAGGTGATCGGCATGCTACTGGAGGAGAAAAGCAATTACCAGTCCTATCTATCTATGTAGACTGTAACGATTAAAAAAGACTGGACTGGAAGACTATGCCCACTGGTTCAGTAGGGAAAGTTATGGTAATGTTTGTTGCTGTGATAAAACACCATGACCAAAAACAATTTGGAGAGGATAGGTTCATTTCATCTTACAATTTTCAGGTCACAGTCCTTCACTAAGTTCATCAGGGCAGGAAACCTTATCAGCAATGAAAGTGGAGGACATGAAGGAATGCTGCTTACTAATTTACTCCTCATAGCTTGATTATTCTGTTTTCTTATACCATCCAGGAACTTTTGCCAGGGGGTGGCACCAACAACTAAGGGCTTGGCCCTCTGATAACAATAACTAGTTAAGAAAATGACTCACAGGGTTGCCTACAGTCCAATCTAATACATTGTCTCAGTTGTGGTTCCCTGTTCTCAGATAACTCTATATTGTGTCAAGCTGACAAACAAACAAACAAGCAAGCAAAAAGGTAGCACAAGTAGTAGCCAATAATTTTCTGATTGAATTTAAGTTCCCTGCAACAAGACAGCCATCATGTCTGGCACCATTACTGTAGCCAAGAACGTGTGGCTAGTTAGGTCATAGGCCCTGTAAGAGAACCTACTACCACTACTCTACTAAATAGACATAGTATTAAACTGATTCTCAGTGATTAACTATGTATATATAAATGTATATTATATACATGCATATATAAAGAGATGATAGATGGATGGATAGATAGACAAGTAAATAGATGATAGATAGATAGATAGATAGATAGATAGATAGATAGATAGATAAGATAGATGACAGACAGAAAGATAGGTAGTGATAGGTTATCCTCCTCAGAGAACTTTCTTTTAGCAGTAAGTAGTGACTAACATAGAGAGTTACAACTGGTCAGGTCCTGAATAGCATGTACCACTTCCACCCAAAGCTCAGGGATCATTGAGGAAGAGGGCATAAAACACTGTAAAATGTGAGAGAGTGGACAACAGGGCACATGCAGATATGAACTCCCCGTACTTGTGATTGCATGCATGGGATATGTATAAGACTTAGACAGACAAAATCTCAGCAGGAAGAAAGAAGGTTATCACAAGGACACACCGCTGGCAGAAGAGTTATTATCAGTGCAAGGACACAGCGAAGAGAAAAGACAGTTTTCTCCAGTGGTGTTTTCCATGGTAGGCTGCCCATTTTCCAGTGAATGGCACCCCACACCTATGTGCATATGGGATCGGATGCACCAATCATACTCAGAGGATGAAAATAAGGAAAGGGTGAATATTAAAAGGTGTAGGAGGTGCAGGCATAACTGGAGGCATGGAATGGGGACTGGATTTGATCTAAACAACACAATAAAATTATAAACATACCAATTCTCTTTGCTTCTGTCTGGATAGAGCACCTTGGATAAATCATGGTGTTCTCTTGACCTCAGCATTCTATTTTGGAAGAGTGAGCACTCAAAGGGCACAATGATCTTACAAGGAATAAAGTTTATATTCTGCAGTTCTGTCTGTAGCCACAACTCCTTTCCAAATGATGGCTCTGTGTGTGTGTGTGTGTGTGTGTGTGTGTGTGTGTGTGTGTGTGTACATAGTAAGCAGTTCCCAGAAAGATCATTATTGTCCAATAAAAACATAGGCTGCAAGGAAAAGTGGTGTTGGAACTGTGATTTTTTTATTGTGTCTACCCAGGACTTGGTAGCAGGGAGTAGTAAGAAAATTGGTTAGGGGTAAAAGGCACAGAATCAGATGCAACTTGGTTTGAATTTGAACATAATACCTCCTTCACAAAACTGTGTTGTGATTAATTGTAAGATGAACAGTGATGAGAATACATGCCTTCAAGTTGTGATGAGTATTAATAAGATTATTCTTAGGATCTGTCCCTTTTACATGAGCTAGCTTTCTGGAACCCATTCCCTAAGATGGGATGCCTTTCTTGGCCTTGACAGGGAAGTGTAGCATGAAGCTTAAAAGTTCTTATTAATAAAATCAAATCCATGCCAGGTATTGGGGTGAAATGCTGGATGGTCAGAGAGGCAGAACAAGCCACAGCTAACCTCACCTGGCCAACTTCTCAGCTGATCTTGTTTCCTCAGACTGGAAGCCTCTGTGTCCTCATATGCGAATGGCTCTCAGCTGAACTCTGCTGCTAGAAGCCTGAAAGCTTAACCAGCCAAATGATTAACCAGCCAAATGCTTCTAGTTCCAGGTCCTCATGCGTAATATATCTTTCCGTCTTCTACCATCACTCCATGAGATTAAAGACTCACTCCTTGGGATTAAAGGTGTGTGTCACCATGCCTGGCTCTTTCCAATGTGGCCTTGAACTCACAGAGATCCCAGATGGATTTTTCCCTCTGGAATGCTAGGATTAAAGGTGTGTGTTACCACTGCCTATCCTTTATGTTTAATATTGTGGCTGTTCTTTCTCTGACCCCAGATAAGTATATTAGCATGCACAATATTTCGGGGAACACAATATCACAGGGAAGGGGTTTGGTCCTGCCCCAACTGAATGTACCAGACTTTACTGATTCCCCATGGGAGCCTTTACCCTTTTGGAGGAGGGGATGGAGGGTGGACTGGTGGGTTGAAGGCTGGGTGAGGAGTGGGAGGAGGGATGTGAGGGAGATCTGTGGTTGATATGTAAAATGAATTTTAAAAATTCTTAAATTAAAAAAAAAATTATTCTTAGGACCCCAACCTGTCTGGAACAGAAATGCTCTCCAGGGTTATTGATTTTTGTTGTTTTTTATCATTGCTATCATTTATTAATATTTCTCAGAGTATCATTAAAATTTTATTGAATAAATAACGACACTCAACATTGACCCAGAAGGGCTTTGGAGAGGTGTCCATGTGGGAAGTTTCCTGATGGCATACTAGCAATTGTGATTTATGGTTTATGTATCATTGTTTTGATTGAGGCTCATATTGAAGTTTCTGTTTTTGTTTTTTCTGTTCATAGTGTTATGATTCATATGAGCTATGACTCCAAAATGACTCAGGTGAACAACTCATATCTTACTTTTAACTATTGTGCAGGAAGGTAGCATGACACATCGGGATTCCCTCATCTTTCAGACTGTCTAAGATAAAAATGTTTTTGTGTTACTTAGTATATTAAGTTAATTATTTAATATCAGGAGAAACTCAAATATGTAAGTACTTTTTGTGTCTTTTCTATTATAGATTTCTTTAACAAAGGATCATCTTACCCTATGCATCTAGTTTACATATCTAAGTTATGTACACATTAACATTTATGACAACTATAGTCTTAAACCAGGGTGGTACATTACTTAAGGGACTGATTAGATCAGAGTTGAGTAATTGAGAAGAAACCCCTCATTTGTGGTCTTTTATGCTCCCTGAATCTAGACTCTTCCTATTTCCCTGCAATGAGGGTTTTTGTTGAGTTTGGATGGTGCAGAAGACCTTCGAAATTACTCAGATCACCTATTTCTCATGGCTCACTCTTCCTGGATTCAATAAATATTAACTTATCCACTATGTGAAAAATATCACCCACAAAGAAGCTAGAAGTTTGTTTTATGATCCAAAATATCTCAGAAAATGGAGTATCTTAAGGAGGTCTATAAGTCTACTGGAATAGATTGGACCGAGAATGTTTCCTGATAGTTCATGTGTTAATTTCTTGATTTCAGGTGGTTCAGTAAAAACATGATAGAACCTTTAAAAGGTAGGTAAGGCCTTGTGAGAAGTTACTGATAATTTGGGATGCATATTTGAAATGCCTTGTGTTTGCTCTGGCTCTCTTTTGTTCTCTGGCCATGAGGTGAGTGGTATTCTTCTTTTTTAAATGTGCTGCCCTGACTAGGGACATAAAATCAATTAGTCTAATCATAGACTAAATCTGTGAATCTTTGAATCAAATATAAGCCTTTTATACTTTAGTTTTCTTAGATAATTCAATATAGTGCTGTATGCTTACTAGTATATTTAAAATCATGAGTCCATAATTGGGAGGGGTTGATTATGAAAGGAAATTTCGAGAGAGATATCTGGAAGAGTAATAAAAATTTAGAAATGAGTTTTCCAATGAAAATTGGAAAACAATGTTATAATTCAGATCCAGGGATATGCCTGTCTTTTATCCAATTGCAGGACTTAGAAACACATGAAAGGCCAATATAAACTTGTTATGAACTACATTCCCCTTCCAAATCCACGTATTGAAAACCATGATTTCAGTAACATAAAGTGACCAGATTGGTAAACAGATTCTTTCCCACTTGATTAGGATGAAGTAATGTCATCAAAATGAGATTCTAAATTGTTGTGGGTACCATTATAACAAGAGTCTCCAAGGATGTGCAAAGACAGAACAAAACCACATGGAGAGCCCTTGAAACAGCATCATCTCATCTAGTGACAGGGTGATTATGGGCATTTTAGATTCTACAACTGTGAGAAAATAAGTTTTTATTTTTACATATTCTGTGGCATATTGTAATGGTAGTCCAAATAAATTATTCAGAATGACGACAATTTTATATCTAAACCTTATGTGATACACTGTTAGCAAGTGGACTTCTTAATACTGCATCAGAGAACTTGTCACTCTGACCCAATCAGTAACAGGGACTTATAGAAAATTACAACCCTTCCAACAGGAGAGCTTAGGACTTCAATATTTTGTGGGACATCAAAAAAGTGACAAAGTCTCTTAGATTAAAACAAAGACAACTTTCCAGAGACATATAATGAATGTGTGGGTTTTACATGCCCCATTTCCCTGTCAAAACTCATCAGTCAGACTAAGTAGCTCCCCTGCTCTTGGGAAGAAAAGAACAAGGAGTAGAATGAAACAAGAGAAATTGTTAATGGTCTGTGTACATGTAAGGCAACATCTGGTCAGTGACAATCATCTTGCACTGGTCACAGATACAGACCCATCAGAATTCTCTAAAGAGGTCAAATATGATTGAGCTTAAGTATGGGTCATCAATGAGAATTAGAGCCTTCCTTACATTTGTCTTTTTGGCCAATAGTAAGTAACTAAGTAAAAGACTAGGTCATGAGCAAAGTATCAGCTTCACTAAGACATATACTATCAGTCAGATACCCTTTTAACTTCAGCACATTATAAACATCCTGTAATAGAATTCATGCTTTGAAAAGCACTATTTTTCTACTTATTTGACATTGAAGAATCTGAAACTCAAAAAGTTTTGATTTTTGATGCTCATTCAAGTAACATGCAGAGATTTCTGAATGAGTAAAACTTGAAATAGAGAAATAAGATGATTGGCTATGGTTTAGCTTAGCCTGAATGGACTTCTCCAGTAAATTTTTTTTATGAGACTTATCAGTTCTCAACCAAACAAACCAAAAATCTAGGAATCAAAAAGAAAGACAAATAGAGCAATAATAATAAATTTTCAGTAAAATCTGTAAGATGCTATTTTTATTTGAAGTACACATTATGGGAAATCAGAGACAAATATCTTGAGATCCAATGTTGACAGAAACATTCATTTAAAGGTAAAAATAGCAAGACATTAGTAGTGATTGCACATGATTGAGACTGATGAGTGTAACTTATTTTATAATCACTCATGAAGAGAAGATAGAAGGACCTGACCAGTGTTAAATTAAGAAAAGGCAGAAGTGGAAGGGTTCAATAGAAATATGAAATCAGAACACTTGAAATGATTACACAGACATTCTGCTCTGCATTCTGCAGCTGCTACACCACATAGGTACCCTTACTTTAACCGGAGTGTGTTCAACACCTGAACATTTCACCTTCAAAAATGAAATGCCACTTTCACACAAATTGCACTTGTAATTTGCTGTTCTTGCATGTTTATGGTCATATTATTAATTATAAATGACAATCATCATTGATCTTAAAGTAATTCCAGAAGCTTATATGAAGTTCCACAGAAAGTGAAGGAAGCCAGGTCTCTGATCTGAGGAATTCTGGAAATCACTGGGATGGTCATAGGTAGACTCTTGAGAGCCATTGTTTTTAATCTGTTCCATATAGCAGATGGAAGCCTCAGGTCTGCTGCTTGCACAAGTTTAACTGATTAACACAGCATTACTTCTTGAAAAGAGAAACTTTGACAAGATCTATGCCTTTTACTTTATTTAAATTATCTTTGAAAAATATATTGCCATCTTGTAGAATATAAGTCAAAAAAGCATAGATAACAGATTCAAACTCTACAAGAAGACAAATTTCAAATATTTTAAGAGTGAACAATTTTAAGGAAACCTAGCTACACTAATGTCTTTGAATATAACTTAGATAACTTTAAACTTAAATCTACTCACAGCCAAATTAGACGAACTACCACAGGTATTCTGAACAAAAATGTCTTGTATTCGTGACCCAGAGTTGCATTCTCTCGTGCCATAGGTAGTGCCTGCCCCTGAAGTTGGTTTTGACTCAGTAGCATCAATGAAAGGACACCAGGGACTTAGTGGAAGCTGTGAGGTATCATTTCCAGATGCTTGAAGGCCTTGGGCAGCATCTTTTGAGAGACTTTTAGGAAACCCTGCAGGAGTTTGCTTAATTCTGCTGTTCCTACACTTTCTTTTGTGAAGAAGGAAGAATACCACCCACACAGTGAAGATTGTTGCAATGTAAATGTGTTACTTTTGAACTTTAAACCTCCAGGAATCTTCCGGATGCTGTCTTCCTTTCAGAGCTGAAAAGGAATCAAGAATAACAAGACAGACTCTTCTTTTTTTTTTTTTAAATGAAAAGGTGTATTCATAGCATTAACCTGGCTGCATAACAAAAGCAGTGGTAAGGAGTTTGCAAGAGGAAGAGAACATAAGGGGAGATGGAAAGGGACTAGAGGGAGTGACAGAGAAAGAGGCAAAGATAGAGATAGAGATAAAAACAAAGGTACAGAGACAGAGAGACATAGAAAGACAGAGAGAACACTCATATTAGGATGATAGCACATCATTGTAGTTTATGGACAGGTAATGGATAGCATAGGATTGCTAAACTGGGGATTCTCAAGGAGAAAAGTGTCTAAGGATTATCCTCCTGTAGGCCACATTTTAGTCTTTGGATTAAATACAGACTGGAAAACTGGATAGATGGCTCAGTGGGTAAAGGTGTTTGCTGCCAACTCTGATGACTTGAGCCTGACTCTTGGAACCCACATGGTAAAGAGAATTGAATCATGCAAGTTTTCTGTCCTCTGTCCTCCACATGTGGCATGCAGTTATACAAGTACAGACATACATACAAACCCCCCACACACACACATGAACTACTACCAACAACACCATAAGTAAATAAACTTAATAAAATTATATTTAAATTAATAATATGGACTGCAAGTGGTATTGAACTTTGATATGGATGTGAAATAACCAATGGTACCTGAGTTGTTCTCCGCTCTTTGCCTTCTGAGATTTATCTTATTATTGCAGCTGCTATCTAACTAGCAACAAATCCAAATTAGTAATTTTAAAAACCTTTGAAGATGGCCCCATCCTTTATAGTACACAGCTTGTAAAACAACTGAAACTCAAGGACTCTGATTACTGGTCAACAGAATGGTATCTGAGTCATATTTCTGGCTTTATGTTGAGATAAAGTCATAGGAACTCTCTGGAAGCTCACTAATAGATAGCCATCTAAATTTTATAAATACTAGCTGTGTATCTTCTAAAGAAATTCATACCATTTTTCCCTCCCATAAAAGCCTGCAAAATGTGCCTGTATATCACCTAGACAGAAAGACATCCCTTAGATATATGGGCTTTGGTTAAGTATAAAATGTGGGTGAGCACAATGGTCTCTTACACCACTGTCTACTCTTAGTTCTGACAAGAGCCCCACTTTGCTCTATATTAAGCTCTATACCTACCTATACTATACTATATGTTTCTCTTCTTAATGCTTTCAATAGAGAGCATGCAGGCTGGGAACACCTGCGAGTTCAAATGGAAACCCGCCCTGGTGAGATATTCAATGTACTGTCCCATGCTCTCTGTCCCAGCAGTGTTATTATTACTATTACTATTGCCTTAGACTTTTGAGTTACACAATTATTTTCATCACTTAAAAAAAAATGTTTAAACTTTTCCTCCCTCACAAAATACCGCCTCATCATTCAAATTAGCAAAAGGGAAGTACCTATATATTCCTAAGATAAAATGCTTTGATGGCCCTGATGTATATTTCTCAAAAGATTTAAAGGAACAGAGTCACACTAAATTCATTAATCTAGTCACTCTGTTTTCTTTCATGTGTATGAATAATTTAGTGTGTGTGTGTGTGTGTGTGTGTGTGTGTGTGTGTGTGTGTGTGTGTGCATCTATGTGTGCTCCCTTTTCTCTTCTCAGTTAAATTTTCTTTGGATGTACTACCCTTTGCCCTTCTAATTGTCCTACCAGACCATATCAAATACTTTCTCCACTGCGCAATTCATGATTAACACCCTCTGAAAGTTTAAATGTCACATTTGCATCTCACTCAATGTTTAAAATGAAAGGAGCTAGCAAGAAAAATATGCCATAGGAAAAGGATTCTCAGTGAATGGAAAACGGTAATAAACCTAATGTACAGATCTCATCTATGAGTGCTTAGCCTCCCCTAACCTCTCTCATCCATCCTGTTCAATGGGTGGCCATAACAGGGACCCCTCAATCCACCCTACACCCAAACCTCCTGTGTAGCATGAATTTTAACAGGTCTTATTAATAAAAACAAACCCAAAGCCAGTTATTGGGGTGAATGTTGTTAGATCAGAGGAGGAGAACAAGCCACAGCCAACCTCACCTCGTCAATTCCTCAGCTGGTCTTCTTTCCTGAAACTGGAAGCCTCTGAGTCCTCATCCAGAATGAATCTCAGCTGAAGTGCTACTCAAAAGCACAAAAGCTTAACCAGCTCTAGTTCCTGGTTCTCATGTCTTATATACCTTTCTGCTTTCTGCCATCACTTCCTGGGATAAAAGGAGTGAGTCACCATGCCTGGCTGTTTTCAGTATGGATTTGAATTTACAGAGATCCAGATGGATCTCTGCCTCTGGAATGCTAGGATTAAAGATGTGTGCTACCACCGCCTAACTTCTATGTTTAATATTGTGGCTGTTTTGTTCTCTGACCCCAGATAAGTTTATTAGAGTGCACAATATTTTGGGGAACACAATATCACCACACTCCTGTTCCCATTGGAACCTCTGTGTGGAATCACCACACAACACTAAAACATTTTCTTTGTTCCAATTTCTGTATCCCAAAATGAATACTTTCTGAAAATGTAAACTGAATTTTCTTGTGAATATAATGGACATTAAAACTATTGTGGTAATATAGTGATTGGTGTGTTTTTATTCACTAAGAACCATGTCTACATCTTTCCAAAAGTAGTTACCTTGATGATGAATAGTATGGTTATTTTTCATTTTCCTCATATAATTAGTAAAATTGGCATACAAAATAACCATAAGATATTGTAAATTAGACTGGTTTAACCATGGAAGAGATTTCACAAATAATATAATTTGGAGCTAGACATGACTGCCCTAGATACTCTTGCCAGTTGCAAATAGCATGACTTTGAGACAGCTTTTCTGAAGATAAAGTTTTTGTTATAAAATCAGGTCAATGATACAATTTTCTTTTAGGATTTAAAAGAAGCATTTAAATTATCTTAATTTATGTCAGATAATTATTAAACATTTAATTCTTGTTATTGTAAAGCCATAGTAAGCAAAATGATTTACTAATAATTCTGTTGGACTTTGCTATATATTTGATAGATTTTCAGACGAGCATATTGCCTCTCAGAAATGCTGTCTTTTCAGAAGTTTTCTACTGTAAGCACAGTTTTCAAAAAGCTTCAGGTAATGCCAATAATTTAATGTTTCAAAACATAATGGGAATGCTGTAAAGAACTCTGAGTGGTTAAGAGCACAGAATGCTTTTACAGATTATCTAGGTCTGGTACCCAGTACCCAGGTCATGCAGCTCACAACCTCTTGGGCTTCCAGCCTGGGGGAGTTCTGACAGCTCAGACAGTAACAGAGTTAATTCCACAGAATTAAACAAATTCAACATAAAAGAATGCTACACATTCTTGCATCATTAAAACATGTGTTAAGCAGCATAAACAAATGCAACACATCTTTAACTAATATTCTACAACAGGCCATATCAATTTTTTTAACTCCCTTGATTTCCTGAACCTTCTAAGTTGTCTAAACTTCTTGAATCTTGGACATTCAGCATTTTGAGTCTAATGTGTCTCATTCATTCCTCCAGGATGGAGCATTTAAATTTAGAGTACACAATTAGCCTATCGAAAAGACCAAGAGCTCCTACCACAATTCTGATCTACTTACTACTTTCATCTAAGTCATTTGACTTCACTGGTCCAGGTGTATGTGACTTTACTACAACTGATAGAAGCAAACACTGAATGAAGGCCCTCATGTTGCCACCTCTTCTTTCAATGTAAATAGCTTAATGCCTGCAGACAAAGATTGACACAATATTGTACTTTCCCTTTGTACTTCTCAGCAAACCCCTCTACATTTTCCCAGTCTGTATTAGTCAGACTAATTGGTCTTTCTAACAACAGTGCACAAACTTTCCCTGGCTAGTACCTCTGTATTGCCTTTCACCTCATCCCAAATTTCCTGTTCCAATTATTTATTTCGAATTTAAAAAATGAACTGAAAATCTTCTCTACCAATAAGGTTTCCTGGCACTGATCAAACATATGCAAATTATTTTCCAACCTGCACTCCCATGACCAAGCTTTGCTTGTTCTCATAGCGTTAAATACTTCATGAAATTCTCTCCTTACTTGTGTGTTTTATTTTGCATATTATCATCAAAAGGTGACCAGTTCATAAGTGTCCATTATGTAAAATAATACAAGGCATAGAATAAAAATCTAATCAAACCTGTTTAAAATTTGTATTTAGTACATAAAGTAATGGGTTTCAATATGTCTTTCTCATACATATATAATATTAAGATTTGTTCTTCTTCTTTTTTTTTTTTTTTTTTTTTGGTTTTTCGAGACAGGGTTTCTCTGTGTAGCTTTGCGCCTTTCCTGGAACTCACTTGGTAGCCCAGGCTGGCCTCGAACTCACAGAGATCCACCTGCCTCTGCCTCCCGAATGCTGGGATTAAAGGCGTGCGCCACCACCGCCCGGCTAAGATTTGTTCATATTTACTACCTTACTGACATTTCCAATTTTTCTATCCCTGTCTTGTTACCTTCTTTTTCCAAATAGTACCCCATTCTGTTTTCTTGACCCAAGTAATAAATTACCTCTCTAATTATCTCTCTCCCAGTTTAGAACTTTTCCTCCTTTCTCATAATCCCCTTTCTCCTTTCATGTCCTCCATTTGAATAGAATATTCTCAAAGAAAGAAATATAAATGATCAATCAATATAAAAGTGTTGAATATTTTTAACCATTGAAGAAATGAAACTTAAAAATCATAACATTACTTCTTATGCCAATCAGAATGACTGTCACTGAGAAAATAAATAACAAATGATGGTGAAGGTGTGGAGAAAAAGAAACTCTTATATAAGTAGTAATGGCAACATAAGAAAGCATGGCCATTGCTGGAATCAGAAGGTAAGTTCCTTAAAAAAACAAAAATAGAACTTCTATTAAGTTTACTACTCTAAGGTAAATGCTTACAAAATCTTGAATCAAAACTATCTATCTGATCTATCTATCTATCTATCTATCTATCTATCTATGATCTATTTATCTATCTACGTATAGATATAAATATTTATTATTGTTTTAAGTATGTGTGTGTATGTGAAAATAAAACTAAAACTACCAGATTGTCTAATAAAAAACTGAATGGCCAATACCAAGGCAGAAGAAAGGACAGGTGGGGCTAGCAGGCAGAGAGAATAAATAGAAGGAGAAATATGGGAGAAGAGGATATTGGAGCAAGAAAAGGAGGAGGACACCAGCTACACAGCCAGTCACAGAGTAAGAAGTAAAGAAAAGTATGCAGAAATAGAGAAATATAAAAGCCCAGAGGCAAGAAGTAGACAGGATAATTTAAGAAAAGGTGACTAGAAATAAACAAAGCTAAGTAAGAAAAAGTCTCCATGTGTGATTATTTCAGATGTGGATGGCAGGCCCTCCCCAATGTAAAAGAGTGGGGAAAAAAACAACTACAAAGACCCACCTTAAATTAAAAAGCAACACATAACTGTTAGAAAGGGTAATTACTTTTGTAAAACTGACTGTATCTTGAATGGTGAGATCTAGTGATACAGGTTACATGAGTTGTCACCCAGGCTGGGGTCATACTTTCATTGATGCAGCTGCCTAATGTCACCCATGCTTCTGTAAGTAACCAGAATAGACATATAGGTTTGGTAATCTATGTTTAGGTACAATCTTCTGTTACTTTGTCATGGGCGCCCTGTATGAGATGAACAGATTTTTGTTTACATCTCCCCAGAAAATGTCACAAAACAATGGATGCAAGGACCAAATGAAAATAGGAGGAATACAAAAATCCCAGGATAGCACAAACAGTCCTTTGTAATAAAAGAATTGCCTGAGGCATCACCATCCCTGATCTCAAGTATTACTACAGAGCTACAGCAATAAAAATAGGTTGGTATTGGCATAAAAACAGACATGTTGATCAATGAAATAGAATCGAGGACCCAGATATAAATCACACACAAATCAACATCTCATTTTTAACAAAAAATCCAAAACTATTCCATGGAGAAAAGAAAGCATCTTCAATAAATGGTGCTGGCATAACTGGATGTTAGCATGTCAAAGAATGGAAATAGGTCTGTATCTATCACCCTGCACAAAACTCAGGACCAAGTAGATCAAAGACCTCAACATAAATCCAGTTCTACTTAACCTAATAGAAGAGAAAGTAAGAAATAGCCTTGAATGGATTGGCAAAGTAGACAACTTCCTGAATAGAACACCAGTAGCACAGACATTAAGATGGTCAATTGGTAAATGGGACCTCCTGAAACTGAAAAACTTCTCTAAGGCAACAGACACTGTCAATAGTACAAAATGGCAGCCTACAGCATAGGAAAAGATCTGTACCAACCCCACCTCAGAGAGTGGCTGATCTGCAAAATAAAGAACACAAGAAACTAAACATCAACAAACCAAATAATCCAATTTAAAAATGGAGTACAGATCTAAACAGAGATTTCTAAACAGAGGGATCTCAAATAGCAGAGAAATTCTTAAAGAAATGTTCATGATCTTTAGCCATCAGGGAAATGCAAATTGAAACATCTCTGAGATTTCATCTTCCTCTTGTCAGAATGGCTAAGATCAAAAACACAAATGACAGCTTATCCTGGAGAAGATGTGGATTAAGAAGAACACTCCTTCACTGCTGGTGGGAGTGTAAACCTGTATTGCTACTTTGGAAATCAATATGGCAATTTCTTAGAAAATTGGAAATCAATCTCCCTCAAGAGTCATTCATGTCACTCCTGGGTTCAATAATACCATAAGGACACTTGCTCAACTATGTTCATAGTAGTATTATTCATAATAGCCAGAACTTCAATACAACCTAGATGCCCCTCAACCAAAGAATGAATAAAAAGTGTGGTACATTTCAAAATTGAGAATTACTCCGCTGTTAAAAACAGTCATTTGCACATTTCAAAGCAAATGAATGGAACTAGAAAGAAATCATCCTGTAGTCAGATGTCACTTTGGGCCACCAACTCATAAATAATAAAATAGAGACATTATTAATTATGAAAACTCAGCCTTAGCTTAGGCTCATCTCTAGTCCTCTTTGTTGTTGTTTTGTTTTTCCAGACAAGATTTCTCTGTATAGATTTGGTGTCTGTCCTGGATCTCGCTCTGTAGACCAGGCTGGCCTCAAACTCACAGAAATCTGCCTGGCTCTGCCTCCAAAGTGCTGGGATTAAAGGCATGGACCACAACCGCCCAGCTTCTAACTAGTTCTTATAACTGAAATTAATCTAATTTTAATCTACATTCTTTTGCAGGGCTTGTTACCTCATCTCCATACTATCCATCCTGCTTCCTCTGCATTTGGCTGCAGACTCCACCTTTCTCCCTCACAGAGTTCTTTCTGCCTGGAAACCCCACCTATATTCTCCTGCCTAGCTATTGTCCATTCAACTTTTAACACACCAACCACAGCAATACATCTTCACACAGTGTATGAATATCCCACAATATCATCCTGAGTGAGGTAACTCAGACCCAGAAACATGAACATAGAATGTACTTACTTATAATTGGATAGCTATAAAGTAAAGGATAACCATGCTACAATCCACAGACCCAGAGCACCCAAGTGAACACACATGGGTCTTCCTGGGAAGGAGGAATAGGAGACATCTCCTGGATGGACTGGGAGCCAGTAGGCATGGGAACCTAAGGGACTAGGTTGGGGAATGGGTGGAGATGGAAAGTACTGAAAGAGATGACTAGAAAAAGGGACTTTTTCAGGACTGGTAGAAATTTGATTCAAAGGAAACTAGCAGGAATCTATATGGATGACCCCACCTAAGACTCTTAGCAATAGTGGATATGTAGCCTGAACTGGCCATCATCTATGATCAGATTGGTAACTACCTCAATTGTCATCAGAGAACCTTCATCCAGTAACTGATGGAAACAGATACAGAAACCCACAGTCAACTATTAGGCTGAGCTTTGGGAATCTTACTGAAGAGAGGGGGTAAAGATTGTAGATACCACGGGGGTTAAAGACATCACCAGAAAACCCACAGAAATAACTAACCTGGCTCATAAGAACTCACAGAGTCTGAATCAACAACCAGGGAACCTGCATTGGATGGACCTAAACCATATACATATATGCAACCATTGGGTAGCTTGGTCTATTTGTGGGATTTCTAATAATGGGAGCAGGAGCTGTCCCTAATGATCTGTCTGGCTCTTGGGAACCTAATTCTCATACTGGATTGCCTTGTCTAGCATAAATACAAGGTGGGGGGGGGCTTAGTCTTAGGGAAACTTGATAAGCCATGCTTTGCTGAAAGCCATGAAAGGTCTGCCCCATTCTGAATAGAAACAGAGGAGTAGTGGATTGAGGAGTATATGGAGAAGGGGAAGATAATGAGAGGAGGGGAGGGAAGGGAATATATCCTGTGGCTGAGATATAAAATATCAGTAAATTAAATTTCAAAAAAAATTTACACAAAAGAAGATAAGGAATAATGACTTGGTTTTGGTTACCATTGCTGTAGTGAAATTCAATGATCAAAAGCAACATACAGAGAAAAGGGTTTATTTGGTTTATACTTCCACATTGTATTCCATCACTGGAGGAAGACAGAGAAGGAACTCAAGCATGTTTGGAACCTCACCTCGAGGCAGGAGCTGATGCAGAGACCATGCGGGGTGCTGCTTCTGGTTTGCTTCACATGGCTTGCTCAGTCTGTTTCATTACAGAACCCAGTACTATCTGCCCAGGGATGGCACTACCCACAATGGACTGGGACCTCTTTTTAGATAACTGTAGCTTGTGTTAAGGTCATATGAAACTAGTCAGCACAAATATATATGTGTGTCCATGTTTGTCTGGATACATTCACACTTACAGCACAATTGAATGCCAGTAGTTCACATTACAAAGTGTTCTTCAGTCGCTAATCTGCTTTTTCTTTTTCTCTCTCTTTCTTTCTCTCTCTTTCTTTCTCTCTCTCTCTCTTTCTTTCTTTCTTTCTTTCTTTCTTTCTTTCTTTCTTTCTTTCTTTCTTTCTTTCTTTCTTTCTTTCTTTCTTTCTTTCTATCATACTTAACCTGAAGATTATCAGACTGAATCTGGAAATTGACATTTTGGTACTTTACCCACTGATTTATTACCTCAGCCCCAAACTGTTTGCAGTACAGTACTAAATCATAGAGATGTAAACTTTTCAGGGAAAAGTATGTACTTGGAATTTTAGATTTACCTGTGTGTAAAATTAAAATATTGAGTGTTTATAGCAGTAACTCAACTAATATGTCTTAAATTTTTGCATTCATGAAAAAGGACCTATCAATTAATAATTTTAAAAAAGTGTTTTGGGATCCAAGTAAAGTGAAATTTTTGAAAATTCATGGAAGTTAATTATTATGTCTTTAATATACTAATTTATTACACTGAGTCTTTTTAAAATTAATCCACATGTGGTCAATAATATTATATACTATTCCTCATTTGTAGATGATAGTATTTGGTCCAGAGAAACACAAAGTACATACATGGTCAGATAATCAATTCTTAGGTGTCTTGCTCATCAATCTTTCAGGGTAAAAGCTATTAACCATTATGTGCAGTAAACCCTATAAAAGGTGCAAAATGTATAAATGCAAGCCTTCTTCAATGTTCTTGACAGGGATTTTAAAAAGGAAATGGATTCTTTGTAATATATTATAGTATATATTTTTAATTCAAAAGAAAAATGATGGAGAAGTGAGGGTTAATGTCAGCTGAAATGTCACAAATTCATAATGAGAACTAAATCTGGAATGAAATTATGTTTTTCTATCTTCATCCTTGCAATAAGAAAGGAAAGAGTAAGTATTAGAGAAAAGTCCATATCTGGTAACTCTTTTAGCTACTAACAGCTAGTACTGGATTCCTAAAGAGTGTTTAACAAATCCCATTTAATGTACGAATGTATCTTTGGCATTATAGTCTTCATATTTTGTAGCATAAAATTTTGAAGGGCATAGCTCTGTCCCCTTTTTCCTTTTTTTGTCTTATTTGTCTCCATTCACAGTATTTAGACTTGCAGAGATTCATTGAATTTATTATTTATCAAATAAAACCAACTCTTGCTGCTAGGCACTAATGAAAACACAGATGGCACAAGGTAACAATAAGTTAGTGTTTTTGTCACTACCCTGAGGCAAAGCAGCAATCAAATTGTTGGAACCTTCAGTCCAAATGTCATCTGATAAAAGGTTTATACTTTTGTTTTTGTTATGAGTTTGCTTGTTCATTTTAATTCATTAAACTTTCCTGAACCAGAGTTTCATGAATACATAGAACCTTAGAGTTTATTCAGTTCACATAATGACTTTTATGTATAGACACAACTCAGGTTTTTTTTGTTTTGTTTTGTTTTTGTTTTATCATCTTGCTGTGTCTTGAAATGGTATATAACTCAGAGGTATTGTGAGTGGGAAATATTGTACTAAAAACCATCCTTGACTGTCTCGCAACAATCAAAGCCCTAATAAACCACATTTTCTGGTTCAAAACTTCATCTCATACTTCATTTTTGTCCACATTAGTTATTTCAGTTGTATTTTTTTCATCCATAATACATTCATTCACCTGAATTATATTCTAGAAGGGCAGGATATCCATGCATTATTAAGCAGGCTGGCCTAGTAAGTGATCTGTGTGCATGTGTGTCTGTGTGTGTGTGTGTGTGTGTGTATGCATCTTTGTGTTAACTAAAACCCAGATACATATACTACTGAACTTCTGCACAAATTTTTCCACCAGTAAAGTCTGATTATTAAATGACAATAATGACAAGAAATTTGCTCTAGATTGATTTTTGTTGCTGTGTAAATTTCTGTTAATAAGTGCAACTTCAGGAAGAAAGGATTTATTTGGTTTATTCTTTCAGGTCACTATCCATCATTGTGGGAAGTCTGAGCAGGGTTCAAAATTGGAATCTGGAGGCAGGAACCATTGAGGAATTCTGTTTGATGATTACTTCTCTGGCTTGCTCATTCTAATTCTTGGCTAGGCTCCTTATGTAGCTCAGGAACACTTGCCTAAGAATAGTGCTGCCTGCTATGGGTTGTATCTTCCGGCATCAATGTTCAAGACAATTCCCATAGATATGTCCACAGACCAAATATGATCTAGGAAATCCTTACTCAAGGTTTTCCTCTCACATGACTCAAAGATATGTCAAGTAGGCAAATCCAACCAGAAAAGCATGAGTTGAAATGTTAAAGGAGGCATTCATTATTGTACAATATATCCCCAATTTTAATGGTTTAAGATGAATGCAGTCATTACCGTCTTTCATACTTAAGTTCAGAAATTCAGAAAAGTTTTGGCAAGTGTTGCCTGACCCTGACTAATATCAGATGGGGCTGAGAGCAGAGAGATTAGAATGAATAGAAGCAGGCTGCTTAGCTCTGTCTATATACATTGGCATATTAGTCAAGGTATATCTGAGCATGTACTTATTGGGGTTTTCTAAATATTATTTTCTGGAAGTATGCTGTGTCCATGGTGCCTTCATCCATTAGTAAGAATCTTCTGGAAAAATAGGCAGAAGCTACATAGCATATAGACTTCACATTGTTTCTGTCACGGTGAGGTGCCTGACTGTTTACACAAGTCAAACAGAATCCAACTCAAGGACTATGGCTCCCAACTTTGAAGGAGAGGAATATCAACACCTTTATGAGTATGTTTTCAAATGGCCGTAATGGACTGTATAAATTCTACATGTTTCTTTTGGGTACTTCGCTGAAATCTTAATGACTTCTTTCACTTTTTCTTTAATTACATAAATCCATCATATTCTGGAAGACAACCATATGTATCCCTGGGGTAGGGACACAGTTCACAAAAAAAAAAAAAAAAAAAAAAAAAAAAAAAAAAAACTATTTCTGTAGAAAGAGGAAGTCTATGGACATAGAAAACATGTCTGATGATTTCCTTCCTTACTCATACTCCACAAGGCTGGAGGCCAGATCAAGCAGAGCTATTTTGGAAGAGAATACAAATGAGCATTTGCAGTTGTATGAGCTCTTAGAAGGGAAACATCTCTGTGGGATCCCATGGTGAGTGGGAGAAGACAGATGTGTGAGCAGCTGTTCAACTACTTTATGAGTCATCCCCAAGTGCTCGTGGGTAATTGACAAGGCAGCTAATCCATTCACAAACAATCAAGACTTGACCATATGCCATAGCTGGACTATGTGAGATAGCAACTCGTAAAGAAAGAAGAATGGGGAATTCACCATTGTCATATCAAAAAAACACTCATCCTGTGGGAAAAAAACAAAACAAAACAAAACAAAACTTCAGTTCATGAACACAAATACATAAGTAACATTTATGTTCCAAAGCCTCCTTGGTTCCCTTTAACCTGTCTTTATTAGAAAGACAGAGTAGACCTTTCCATTTCTTTTCTGTTTTATTTTTGTGATTTAAAACAGGAGAGAGAGAAGGGAAAAGAAAGGAAAGGAATGTGATGACTCATTGATTCTCTAGTACATATCAACAATTCTACAAAGCTACAAAAATAGCTAGCATTTATCCTTTAGTCATCTTATGGAGCATGATGTTATCAATTGAAAATCCAATAAAACAGCACGTTCAGTGATACTTATGTTTTTATTATAATCACGGCATAGTACAAAGTGTAATTCAGAGCCACAGCCCTTCATCCTCCTGGGGACTGAGATTCATTTTGTCTTCATGTCATATTTGCAAATTAAGCTATAATTCCCTCAACAGCCTGAAGTGCACTCGTAAAAAAAAAAAACACCCAAAACAAAAATATCTCTCAGATTCTCAGGAACACTATACATTGTATACATTATATTTATTTGTTTGTTTTTATTGGAGTTATGGATGAGTTCAGGCCATGAGCACAGCTTCGAGAATGATAAGTACTTATACTACCACTTAGCTACTATCTACATCACTCATAGAAATAATGCAGATATTATTAATTTTTGAAAGCAATTTTAAGTCTTTATATTCAGACAAATTTTTGAAGTACCCCACATTTCTCTAATCCAGAGGTTCTCAACCTTCCTAACGCTGTGACCCTTTAACACAGTTACTATATATTGATGACCACCAACCATGAAATTATTGTGTTGTTACTTCATAACTGTAGATTTGGCACTGTTATGAATTGAAACGTAAATATATGACATGCAGGATGTCTGCTATGCAATTCTCCAAGAGGTCATGACCCACATGTTGAGAACCACTGCTCTATTTATTTTTGACAGGGATCAGAACTTTTTTCCTTGTAAATATTTGAGAAAGATTGTTCTGGTGTGGTAGTTCTCAATGTGTGGTTACCATTCTATATACCCCTCTGAGGACATTTGACAATGTCTATATGTATTGGTTTTCATTGTTGGGCTGTAGCATCCTGTGTTTATGGATAGCAGTAAGGGATCATCATAGAGTAGAGTCCTTTATAACAAATCCCAATTAAAGGATGAGAGTGATAAGGTGGAAGAGATGTATATTTCACAGGAATAACAAGAAGACAAGTTTCTTAAAGAAAGTGTTTAAATCACTATTTCATGATATATACATATATATATATATATATCACATTTATATTACATTTCATGTCAATGAATATATCCATATTAATATGAATATTTTCTTGCATATATGTAAATAACACATCTTTCCATCAGAGTTATGTGAGTCTAACTTCTTCATATTTTCAAAAATGTTGGTAAATATGTAAAAAGTTTTTTGACCCATATGATATATTTTAATCTGGAGATTTTTAACTACATAGAGACCATGGAAATGTTCCTTGCAGTGTAGATGATTTTGATTTCCATACATAGTTACTATGTAAACTAATCTCAAATCCTAGTCATAAATTTGTAGAATACACATGAAATTCAGAACTTGTAAAACCTACCTTTGATATATTAGAGGAACAACTACATATTAGACTAAGTCTATCTTGTATTTTTATTCATATGCTACTGATAAATTTCTCTGTAAACCCTCCTTCTTGTAAGTTTAGAATAATGCACACACATTGTCCTGAAACATGCCTATTTTTTATCAGCTTTAAGGGACATTAGAGATAGAACATAGAGCATGAGAAATATTGATACATAGAATTTCAGTGAAGTCCATCAAAATATTATTTTAAAAAAAGATTAAAAAGTGATGCATGTACTCCTTACTGACTTTCCCTGCCAAGTATCAGCTAACTTCATTATCAGTTTCTTCCTTGTTATCTAGAATTCCAAAATCATCTGTATACTTCCTTGAGATGACTCCTGATAAATTTGTAACTCCCCTCTCCAAACTTATGCCCATTTTTCCAGGATTTGCACTGTTACCACACAGCTGTTATTAAGACAAATGTGCTTATTGTAATTATATACAGCACTAAAGACCTGAGAGGTTCACACAAATTATTACTCTTGGATACTTCTGAAGTTTGTTTATAGCAACGATCCATTCAATCACTCCTTCAATAGATTTGTATTGATTGGGCAATCTTAACTGGCTTTCATCCAGATGCTGTCAATAAAGAATGGATAACAGGCAATACTGTGAATTTCTTTAGCTTATCAGTAGGCAAGGAATGCAGTAGGCAAACAAGAAAAGTTGTGAGTGTTTTTGTGAAGAAGCTATAGAGCATGCTGTGGGACAGGACAATGCAGGGAGTTGCTTTGTATGTACTTGTATTGTATGTGTAATCTTCATCTGGAAAAGATGCTTTTCTGAATAATCCTTTTCTGCTATGATTTTTGATTGTTCGACTCTTTGGCTTTTCCAGAGAACTATATACTTCCATGTGCCAAAAGCTTCTTAATGAACTCATATCATATTAATTCCAGAGGAGACTTTCAGGAATGTCTTAAGAAATTTAGAGAAAGAGAGTTTTGCAGAGCAGGTTAACTTCTAATGCACCTTCAATAAAGAGATGACTGCACTTATTTGTTACCTTGAAGAAGTCAGGTATGATTTGTCTATCTGTATAGTTACAATGAGAAGAGTTTAGAGGGTTGTAATTTGTTTTTGATCTAGCCAGGAGTCTTGATTTTTTACTTCTCCCTCTGTAACTTTTGGCAGCTCTTACCCTTCTTGAAATGTACACAGGAATGTAAGGTGCGTAATGCCATAGACATCCCTAACCCACATCATTTTAATAAGTTGAGCTATACTTTATTAAATGTCCTGCTATTATTTTATATAGTAGTTATATCATCATAAATTTCTATCCGCTTTCTTCCTGTTATACCTCTTCTTTGCTGTACATACTAAAAAGTATGAATTCCTTAATTTTTAATGCATCATGGATGCTTGATGTCAGCTTCTGACACGTGTATAAGTTTGTAGATATGAAATTGCCTACTTGGAATCTCTTCTTGAATTTCTTAGAGTGATGTCAAGTGTGCTATGTCAAATCAGAAAACTTAATCTTCATTAAAATGTGACTTTCTTAAAGTTGAGTTTTTAGTGAGGTGGTCACATATGCTCTAATCTCACTAGAATTATCAGTTCCTCTCTTGTCACTAAATTTGAAAGGTCACATTACCCTCACATGAGTGTGGCAGAAGGCTTAGGTCCAGTAAACTGTTGATTTTTTAAAGCACTCTCCTCTTAAATTTGATATTGCATGTAAATAATGGAAGGCTCTAAAATAAAAATAACATTGGTTAACGTTGGCCATTGGGGTTAGAACTAAATTCTGAGTCTCTCTGATTCCTTTAGTGCACTACTTTAAGGATAGTGGTGTCAAGTCAATTTGACAGGGGCCAAAATACCATAGATGGTCTTGACTACATTAAGAAACATATAGAAAATTATTAGAGCAACTGTGGATGTGTCTGTGCAGGGGTTTCTAGTAATGAGTTCATCAGAAGACATCAACATAATGACTCAACTAAACATTGATGGATTCATAATATAATGGCACATTGGAAAGTGATAAAAGGTAAGAGGAGTGGCTTATTTGGAGGAAGCAGGTCACTGGGAGCTATATCTTGCTTTGTCCTTTTCTGTATCCTTGTCTGTCCCCTGGTTGCCATCCTATGAACTACTTGATCCCACCACATACACCTGCAAAGATGGATTGACACCTCTGAAATGGTGAGCAAAAATAAAATTTTCCTCAAATAAGGTGTTTATACAATGAGAAAGGGAATTAATAAACTCAGGAACTTGTATGATTTGATTCAGATTATCTATATCCATACTCATGAGTAAGAACTCATGGTTTTCTTGCTCACCATCCTTCAGGAGTATCTTTCCATGAAATGTGCACCTGCACCTTTGGTTGTCTGGAATAACTTTTTCCTTTATATCTGCCCAACACAGCTAGTTGATCTGATTAAATGACACTTCCAGACGAGGCACTATCAACCACTGCTGTTGCTGCCGCTGTAGCTATAAAAAATACCTCCATCTCCATTTCAGTTTGAAATCTGTGGATATAAAATTCTTTCTTTCACATGGCTTATGACAAATACAAAATATTTCATTATATATGCAAATTTGGGGTGATGTTCATTTCTCTCACAAGGACATATGATAATTTAAGAAAGAAAATATGTTAGTACTAGTCACTACTCTATCGCTCTATTACACACCAAAACTGACTTCTGGCATACGGTATGGTTCAGTAATTATTATTGATTAATTGAATAAATAATGAGTCTTTATAAAATCTACTCATTCTATTTATTATCATGAGTAGCCACAAGTCTCATATTAAAAGAATGTTGAATTTAAAGTGATATGTTCTTAAAATAATTTCACTGAATTACAAGTAATTTCAAATCACCCACAAATTTTCTAGTAATATAGCTTATAACTGACATTTTTCCTTTCATTTGACTATGTTTTACATTCTACTATCTTTTGCCAGTTTGTTAGGTACAAAACATTCAAACACAGGAAAACACTCATGTTTAAATGTGTCAAGTTTGTGGTGTTAACATATATAAATTTACTGATTTCTTCTAAAAGCCTGGTCATGATAAAAAGAATTTGTAAAACTAAAAATATTTTTGAAGAGAAAAAACTATTCATTGCAGTTTTTCTGACTATCCAAGGGCATTTATGAGCCTTGTTTAAAAAATCCTATAGATTTTAAAAGGACAGGAAAAGGGTCACTAAGTAATTTTAAATTAAAGCAATTTATTTGAGGACAAAGAGATAAATTCTATAGAAAAAACTGAGCCCCTAGACTTTATCTTTGCTGTAAGTGGTAGACAAGGTCGTGAAGTGAGAAGAGGCAATTCATATTCTAAGCTCAAAGCAAATAACTTTAATTAAGCCTGGCTCTTGGGTCCAGACTTGGGAGACCTTTTTAATAAAAGGGATCACATAGATAAGAAAAGTTTTAGTCACAACCTGACCAGGCTATTTTCCCCTCTTCCTTGTGAAGCCTTTGACAGTTGTTTCAACATATTTGAGGATGAGAATAGATGAAAGAAAAGAAATTCAGAGCTGTGAGGTGGATTGATGAAATAAGAATTGGTGATGGCATTAGAATGGCTCATTAGCAATGTTCAAATTTTAGAACAAGGTGATTTAGTCTGTACTTTCCATAATCCTTCTCCATGCTGGAATCATCTACTACTTCCCCTTCACTGTAAGAAATCTCAAAAAACAGGTACTGAATATATCAAGTCTTAGTAACTGTTCAAGAGTTTGAAGTCAGAACAGGATATATAAATAAAACATATATACATAAATACATATGAGTTTTTCTTTGTTTATTTGTTTTTCAAGACTGAGTTTCTCTGTATAACCCTGGCTTTCCTAGAACTGACTCTATATACCAGGCTGCCCTTGAACTCAGAGATCCACCTGCCTCTGTTTCCTCAAGTGCTGAGATGAAAAAAGCCTGGCAATGATGTGTAAATGGTACAAAATTTTGATAAAGAATGTATTTATGCATATATCATCACATGTGCTTAAAAATGGTATAATAGGAAGTATAACATAAAATACAAAGTCAATAAAATCCAATAACATTATAAATAGAAGGACAAAGTATGATAGAACTAGGGATATGTATTATAGAACAACTAATATGCTACACCTGTGATGTGTGCCTCTAGGTTTTATGTCAGAAACCCATGAATTCTAAGAGGTGTTTTTTTTTTTTTTGATTGTTGTTGTTGCTTTTTGAGCTTCAGTCTTGGTCTGCTGCTCTCTAATTTTGACATGGCTTAGGTCATGATTTTATTTAAGCTGGAGATGCAACATTTTCTTGCATCTGGCCAAAGTAGTACTATTGTTTAGTTTCCTTTTTTAATTAAGAATATTTTTTCTTCATTTTCCATACCAATCACAGATCTCTTCCCTCCTCCCTTTCCTCCAGCCTCCCCACAACTCTCCCCCATTCCCTCCTACAAGAAGGTTAAGCCTCCTTTGGGAGTCAGCAGAGCCTGGTACATCCAGCAAAGGCAGGTCCAAGGCTCTCCCCTTGCATCAAGTCTGTGTGAGGTGTCCCACCATAAGTAGTGAGCTCCAAAAAGCCAGCCCGTGCACCAGGGATGGATCCTGTTTCCTACTTCTAGGGTCCCTGTGGTGGTATTCTAATTGTACTGTAATGTGATTTTGATTGTATGTTAATAAATAAAGTTGCCCGGGGGTCAGAGCTATTAGAGCCATTGCAAGAGTGTGGTGGTGGTGGCACACACCTTTAATCCCAGCACTTGGTAGAAGAGCTAGGTAGATCTCTGTGTGTTCAGGGATACAGCCAGCATTGGAAACATATGCCTTTAAGACCTGGGGGGGTTGTACAACAGACAGTGACAAGGCAGTCACGTGTTTGGGTTTACACCCAATGAGAAGGCAGAACAAAAGACTATGAAAAGACTTATACACAGGAAATAGGTCTCTTTCGGGAAGCTAGGAGCAAGGAGGAGAAAGGGTAAGATTTTAGCTCTGAGCTCTGACCTCTTGGTTTTCTCTTTTACATTGGTTCTGTGTTTCTTATTTAATAAGACAGTTGGATACATCTACAGGTCCCCTTAAGCAGATCAAGCTACATAAACTGTCTCAGTTATGCTGAGGGCCTAGTCCAGTCCCATGCAGGCCTTCACAGGTGTTGGTCTAAATTTATGAGTTCTCACTAGTTTGATTGGTTGTCTCTGTAGGTTTCCCCATCATGACCTTGATGTGCCTTGCTCAAAGAATCCCTCTTCTTTCTCTACAGCTGGACTCCTAGAGCTCAGCCTGGTGCTTTGACTGTGGATCTCAGCATCTGCTTACATCAGCTACTGAATAAAGGCTTCATGATGACAGGGGTAAGCCAGTTCAGGCACCCTCCTCTACTGTTGCTAGTAGTCTAAACTGGAGTCATCCTTGGAGGTTCCTGGGAACTTCCTTAGCACCTGTTTTCTCCCTGTTCCCCTGATATTTCCATCTATCATGGTCTCTCTTTCATTGATCTCCCATTCCATACCTGTTCCAGCTGGACCATCCTGTTTCCTTATGTTCTCATCCCCCATTCTCAATCTTCCATTGCCCATCCCTCATCCCACTTTACTGATGAAGATTTCATTTATTTTTATGAGTTGTCATTCTTAACAACTCAGCCAACCAGCAGAAGTACAGAACAAAAAGTCTGAATATTGAGTCAATCTCTGTACTATTACACTAGAATGTTTTCTCTGCTTTTAAAAAGTGTGGTGTTCATATTTACATAGCAGTGTTTTTCTCCTGAGTGGAAAGGGAACAAGGGCACCTTTCTCACTATTGGTGAGAAAATAACAACATTCTGAAGACCTTCTCCAAGGTTCACAACTAGATAAATTTTAGTGACTTTGCAATAGAGCTATTGAATGTAACTTCAATACAACATGGCTGATCATGAGTAAAGCATTAATACTTATGTTCCTAACTTCAAGAACAGAAGACAGTGTGATGTGAAAAGTGTCAAATGGTGCTGGATAAGTTTCATGATTAATCATCAGTCAAGGAAAAAGAACAAAGAGTTTTGAGGCTTTAAGCATTAGATTTTAGATTTTTGAATAATAAATTTTATATTGGTGTCTCAAGAGGAAATAAAGGCATATATCATGTTACAGTTTATGCTGTTATTCATCTTTTGAATTGAAAAATGTACATTGACTTAGTCTGTTGTGAATCATTACCTATTCTAATGATTAATAAACAGAAACTTTAATTTTATAGCTCAAAATCAAATGTGTAACATTTTCTTAACAGATGGCACTGCTGTCCTAAAATGTTAGCCTGCTGGATAAATATGTATTTAATAAGACAGAGAGTATGTCCTTCACAGAACCATGCTTCTAAATGTTACAGAAGTCCTAACATAACTTCAATTAAATAAAAAATTAAAGCTCAGAAAATGTCACAAAAGGGTAACCTAATATTTGATCGTTAATGTGCTTATGTAAAGGGATATTTATAATTGTGCACTAAGAACGGACTAGATCCTTTTTCCAAGAATCAAGAACCTCAGGTTTTAGAGAATGTTTGGATAACTTAAGAGCAGTATGTAATTACGCCATGGCTTGGAGATAGTCTCTATTCATTTTGATTCTAACACAGTACTGAGAAGCATTTGTAATTTTTTTTTTTTTTTTAGCTCATCAACCAACATACCTCAGGATTAGAGATAGGCATGTTCTTATTCACAATCTTAGAAGGTGATCTTGCCTAAGTTACAGAAAACATTCAGTGTTAAAGTTTAGCCTTGTCTAAGTGCACATGATGCAACCAGACATAGAAGTATTAGATAACCAGTCAATATAAGTATTAACAGCTCACTCTTGTCCTTGAAGTGTGAGAAAACAGTTCTGCCTCCCTTCTGTGGTAATATTGCACATTTAGTGCTTCCACACTTGAAGAATCTTGTGAAAAGGAATTCTCTCCTTCTATACTAAAAAAATTGCAATCTTCTTGTTGATAACAATGAACACATCAACATAATATTTATTCACTGTTTATGGCTTGATAAACCTGCTATTGATGCACATATTAGCCTATATTTGTCAATATTTCAATGTTTATAAATTAAATAGGAAAATATCACATTTTCTGTATTTCTATGCAACACAGAATGCTATGCAAGACAGAGTCATTTCTAGATCTATAAGGAAACCATTCTTGTAGATTCTATTATGAAGATGTATATAAATTATTCCATGGGGACATATTATCTTTTAAGTTGTAATGATAAACTTTGTGTGGATATCCTGGTCAAATAATTTTTATTTTAGTGTTAATTTGATGTAATTTCCTGTGTTCTTTCCCAATATAGAATTATATTTGAAATAAGAAATGAGCACAGAATGTGGCTTAGAAGATACCACATTAAAAGAAAAAAGTTATTAATGAAAAATAAAATCTCTTTTAATCAAGCATTTTAATATTTTAAATTTGTATTATATAAATTTGCATTCTATAATTTAATTAACGTAGTTTCTCAATATACGTGGACAAGGAAACTGATCCAATCATGTTGCTTATCATATACAATCTTCAAAAGATAGCTGAATAAGTATATTGGCATATGTTTCATACATATGGACAGGCAAGTGAGCCCCAGAGTAATGCTGTAAATTCTTCCTTCTTATGTGCTTGTGTATTGTTCACTCTATCAAGAGAGAGAAGGTATAAATCTATATTTTGAAGTTTATATATATAATTGAATTATAAATATATATACATGTATGTTATTTTAGTTATGTTGTAATTTCTATGGTAAAACAACATGACCAAGAACATTTACAGAAGAAGATTATTTTGGACCTATGGTTCCAGAGTGATAAGGTCCATAAGTGTGCTTTGCATAGCAGAAGGAACAGAAGTTGAGAGCTCATATATTCAACCAAAAAAAAAGGAAGGAAGGAAGGAAAGAAGGAAGGAAGGAAGGAAGAAGGAAGGAAGGAAGGAAGGAAGGAAGGACAGCAGGTTGCATATAGACAAGAAGCTCAAAGTCCACAAAGAAAACTCAAAGTTCACCCCTAGTGATGTAATTCCTCCAGAAAATCCATATCACGTAAACATTCCAAAATGGTACCATCAACTCAGAAACCAAGTATTCAAGTGCCAGATACTATTAGAGACATTTCACTCAACCTCATTCCACTTTCTGGACACCATAGTCTTATGGCCATATCAAACTGCAAAATGCATATAGTACAACTTCAACATTGCTTGTAGTCTTTCAGTCTCAACACATTTTAAAAGACCAAAAGTCTCTTCTGAAATTCAAGGGAATCTCTTAATTGCAGTCTCCTGTAAAATTACAAAGCAAAAGACCAAGTTCCAATATACAATGACACAGAATATATATTACCATTCCAAGCAGGTAGAATGTCAGGATAGTGAGAAAACACTAGTCCACAGCAAGACTGAAAATCAGCAAAGCAAACTCCAATTCATGTTGATTCATGAAAGATACCAAAGGACTTAGTTGCCTCCATCAGTCCAGCTTTTCTGAGTTCTTCTCACTCAGGCTGATTACATTCCCTATGTACAGTTATCCTTGGTAGATAACCCACAGATTTGATGTAGCCAATATCTTTGAGTCTTCAATGCAACTCAGGTTTCATTTCCCCAGCTTCACGAAATAACCTCTCAGGACATTCATGCAATGACTCCCCATCTATACACCTCCCTTGAGCAGAATACCTGAAGCCATGGAGGAATTTTCTGTAAACCCCTTTACTCACATATGCTTCATGATTCTAATGGTAACACCACGTGGACAATACTGCTAAGTTCAGTTGCCAGTTTAGGATAGACCCAGTCTGGTGGAATCATATTTGCAGTAGATTTTGTTTCCTGTTCCCTGCTAGGAGCACCATATTCCCTGGAACTTTTCCTTGCACAAGATGGAAGCTTAGCTAGACAGGATCTTGTCCTGGAGCACAATTTTCATTATTCAACTGTTTCACCAGGCCTTTCCTTAATATTTTATCTCTTTCAACAAAACTTTGTGAAACATTAAGTTTCTTGGTCCTTTGTCCTATACAAAACTGTATATTTTCTATATATTTTGTTCCATTTGCTTTTTAACATTGTAGAACTGCAAAAAAAATGTGGTTACTAATGACTATATGATAGATACTAGAATCAATATTAAGTTGTCTTAAAATTTATCCTGCCAAAAAGATTAGTCCATTACTTTCTAATTTAACCCCAGGCAAGTTATTGGGACAAGGGCAGAAAGCATCCACATTTGCTGCCAAGTTTTCAGAATAGTGGTCTCTATCCTCTGAAAACACTTGATCTGGGCATCCACAGTTCACGTGGTTCTCAGTATTAATGCCTTCCAGGCACCTGAGTAGATGGTTTGTTAAGGTTTGCTTAAAATGGTCAAGAGCTTTCCTGTTTCAAAGTCCACAACTTTCTCACATTCCGCCAAAGAAAACAAAAAACAACACAATAACAACAAACCCTCACATGCTCATTTATGGCATAGCGATACCATTTCTGACTTAGTTACTTTTCTATTGCTGTGAAAAACACCTTAACTAAAGAAACATATACAAAAAAAAAATAAACGTTTATTTTGATCTTATTGTTCAAGGGAATTAAGCTTCGTCATGGCAAAGTGAAGGCATGTTGATAGTAACAGAGGCTGAAAGCTCTGGAACTCTCTGGAACTGGAAAAAAAACAGAGTGCCCTTGGAATGGCATAAAACTTTGGAAACCTGTAAGCTTTTTCATGTGACATCTTTTTTCTGTTTAGGTCATATCTCCCAAACTTCCTAAGCAGCACCACAAACCGAGGACCAAATATTCAAATGTTCAATACTATTGGTGGGCATTTCATTCAAACCATCGTGTGTGTGTGTGATGTGTGTGTGTGTGTGTGTGTGTTGTGTGTGTGTGTGTGTGTGTGTGTGAATACACAGTTCATTATTCAGTTTGGAGGATGTACCCATGGCTTAGTATATTCCAATGAAGCATTCTATGAACTGAGCTTCATGATCAGCCTTAGATTCTATTTTTAAAATCACTTAGATACATAAATGTTACAAAATTTATCACTTTAAAATCAGTTTGTAACAGAATCAGGTTAACAGTAAAAATGTTGGGGCCAATCAGTTGAATATTTTTTTTTTTAATGGAGCTATCTCTGGATTATTGTAGCTAATACTTTTGATTTTTCTTTCCCTACTCTTACAAGAATTATTTTCTCAGAAATATTAGAAAACTAAAGACATAGTTTGAATTTTTCACCTCTTCTTAACTTCAGGTACTTTTTGTAAAAATATGAAGAGCTTGTGGGAGTCCCAATTTAGAGTCAATTATAGTTTGATTGACTTACTTTGCATTTAAATACCTAGAAGAGGTTGTTCCTCTATAAAGACAATAATCCCCAGTCTTATGTTTTAGGAGTTTTACTATTCATGGAAAATAACAATGGTGAGTAAACAGGATAGATATAATTAAAAATATATAAAAACATTAAAACTTAGCATGTGGATATATGAATAGACTCTCCAATCATATGGAGGGGCAAGGCCTGGAGCTTAAACTTAAAAAAAAAGAAAGAAAAAATTTGATTAAAATAAAATCTTTCCCTGGTATGTAGTCAGACTTGCATGCATTTTCAGTAGATATTATTCCTGGCTACATGTACTTGGAATGCCTTTTCAGCTCTATTATGATGCAGAAGTCAAAGCACCTGACATCTCAGGTTTCTCCCAGGTGGTAAGTAGCAGTAGAATAGTGGCTGGGTGAGGCTGAGTGACAATAGGAAGCCCCAAGTCCCTGAAGTTACACAACTGCTATTTTGTAGTATACCATGTAGTTCTAACTTATGGTGATTGGTAGGTTTGGAAAATAGAGTGGGTTGCCACCTTATTGTATCTTAAATTTATGATGGCTAATGAGAAAGGAACAACAGCTGCAGTGAGACATTGATATATAATAATAATAATAATAATAATAATAATAATAATAATAATAAACTACAAAATTAAATCATCCCGTATACTTTAAAGATGCACTGACCTCAGAATGGAAACCAAGATATGTACTATGTTGGGGATGAGGTTTGCTTTTGTTTCTACAGGAGAAGAAAATCTATGAGTATCATCAAAATTGATAAAGGTTCAATTTGAACAAGAGAAAGCTCTTAATTAGGAAAGGTGATAGTTCATCAACCAGCATGACCATGCAATTTAAATTAGCTTACACAACTAACAAATGCTTTTCGTTTAATCATATATAACTTGCCAACAGGGAACTTCCCCAAAGTTACGGTAGGAGAAGAGTAATTGTTTATATCTTTCAGGAAAATGAAGGCTGAGGAATCTGAACAACACTGGAGAAATGAGACATCTGAAGAAAAAGGACAAATCATCCAGAAAAAAAAGTCCAAAGGAAAATAGTAAATTAGAATATTGATATAACCCATATCTAACAGAATAAAATTTCGTAAGTCTTCGTAAATGTTTGTTTCTGCTGTTCTCTACATACACGTAATACAAATGGTCTTTATGTAGTCCCAGTTTAATTAACATTTGAAGCTGGCTTTGGGAGTTGGAGCACGGCTCTCTCCTTCTCTAAACCCCAAGCATGCTGTTTAAAAGAAAATGAAAAATCTCTGTTTCATCTCAGAAAGAGCCACCTGATATGGGACAGAAGAAAACCCAAAATTAAGGACTTTTATTGCCACTAATCTCATAATTCTTTGGTTTTATGTGACTCTTTAAAAGTTTTCTTAAGGTATGAATTTTATATCAAAATTAATAAGATATAAGTAATATATATACAACACACACACACACACACACACACACACACAACATATATATATATATATATATATATATATATACAAAACACTTTTGTTATGATATTAATGGTCATATAGAGTACTAACTAATCCTACACAAAATACTTCATCTACCTTCCTGTACATGATTTGGGTTTGAGTCTCTATCAGTTTTCTGCAGGGAGCCATGATTGTGCCTAACAGTGACTTTGAAGTCTCCAAAAACATGATGGGGCCCACAATGACAATTCCATCAGCACCATGATAACCCCACTAAGCTGAAAAAAACCACGCAAAGATTGGCTCTGGTCTACAAACTGCTTAGGACAATTTGGAGATGACTAGCCGAGATGATCCAGCCTCAAAGACTACTTGAGCAAGGACTTGAGACAAGCCCTGCACTTTCCCTTTATGCAGAGACCGGACAACAAATGATAAAGCTACCTCTTGCAGGACTTGATAATTAAGCCAATGTTTTCTTTTCAGGATCAGCTAAGATGCTTTCACTTCCAATAAGCAGAAAGTAATTTTAAGAACACAATTTCTACGTTTCCAAAAGTGGGTTGGGTGGATTTTGTCATTCAGTGGTTATGGATAACTGTTACTGTTTAGAGTGTTTGATTACAAAGGAGATTAGATTTAGGGTTCTTACTTTGAAAAGAAAAAGAAAAATGAGGATTATAGGAAAGAGTTAGATTATTGAATCTACTCTGAAAAGAAAAAAAAAAGTTGAGGATATAGATATGATAAGATAAAAAGATAGATTATTAAATCTACTTTTAAAAAGGCAACTACTAGTTTTAAATATTTTTACATTGGATTGAATTTTTTATATTGTATACAAATTTTAGATGGATTTTGTTAGAAATTGCTGCATATATATTTCTAAGTTTTACAAGGTTTTGTACCTATATAGGTTATTTAACAATGTAATGTAAATTGCTAGTCCTTGAAAGTTTTATTACCAAGGAATTAGGATAATAAAGAAATGAAAGTTAATAGTCATTACAATAGAACTTGTAGTTATGTTAGGTATGCTTTCAAGATCATATTTTATGACAATGAGATAAGTGTGCTTCTAGCACACCAATCTACTTCAAAAAAGATGATGGACATCGAAAAAAGTCTGTATGGAGTTTACTTCCATAGTGGCAAAAGATAGGCACTGGTCAAGAATGTGCCTTTGCATGGACTGCTGACAGTATGCTATCCATGAACATGCAGGATACAAAGAAAGGACTGCTGTACCTTGCCAAGACAAGGAGAAAGCACTTCAGAAAACCCTGCTTGATAGATGAGTCTGTCAGATATGCTAAGCCTGTAGGCCAAAGATGGATGCCCCAACTTTGCAGAGAAATATTGGATAGTCACATATTTAAAATAAGCTATGTTTTAAATAAGCTACATAAACATAATACCCAAAAAAGGTAGCCAGCTGTTTTGTTACTTCTCAATTTATTTGGAAGTCACTTGTTTGTGCTACCTGTTTCCTCAGTTAATATCTTTCCCTTTTTGTTCTCTGAGGGAGTTGAACATTAGATATTATAGTTTTTTGTTAAGAAATTCAGAAAAAAGACTCACCAAAGTGGTGTAAAGTGTATAAGTTTGAAAGACATCAAAAGATAGTTTTTCAATTGGTAATAAAAGTTAGATAGAAAGTGAATTAGGTACATTTGGACTCAGCAATATAGAACAGATAATGGAGTATCTTCGCTGAATTGTCAAATGCAAATGAATGAGACTTTGTTGATGTATTTTTGCCTGTATCTATTGTATATATATACTTATTGTATATAGTTTTTTTCTTATATTAGTTATAACCTTCTTTTATTATTTTAGACAAAAAAAAAAGGATATGTGTAATATATTGTGTACCCCAATAAAGCTTGTCTGGATCAGAGACAAAGCTAGCTACTATATGAAACATAGAGGTCAGGCAGTGGTAGTACATGCCTTTAATCCTAGTTTGGAGATAGAATCCAACCAGATTCTGTAAATTCAAGGCCACACTGGAATAGAGCCAGGATGATGGCACACACCTTAATCCCAGCACTAGGAAGAAGGAAGATGGCAGGGCATAGAAAGGTATACAAGGTATGAGTAAATAGGAAGTCTCTCTCTTGAGGCTGAGGATTTTGTAGAGGTAAGAATGTGGCTGGCTTGTTCTGTTTTTCTGATTTTTCAGCTGTCACCCCAATAATTAGATCTGGGTGTTTTTTTTTTTTTATTAATAAGAACCTTTAAGATTCGTGTTACAATTATACTGTGACTTTATACATTTCCCTTATTTTATCCAACTCTTGCCAAATAACTTATAAATGTACACATTCAGGCATGAGCGTGCATGCGTGTGCATGCACACACACACACACACACACACACACACACACACACACACACACACACTTGACCCCATGCTCCATCACTGATTTATTCTGATTAAAATCACTGCTTTGTGGAATTTTCCAAAATTGATTTTATGTATCATACATGTTTTTAACAGAATATGAGTTCCTATGAGTTAACTATTTTAAATCATTTTGTAACTTTTATGTAACATAATAAACATGGATTTATTTGCTTTGAAAAAAATGTTAAATTTTGCATGAATTCATAACTAAAGTACAAAGTAATTAACACTTTTCAATGCTTTCTGATAAGTGTAGCCATAACATAGCAATTAAGCCATCAAAATCCATAAAGAAGATACCAGAAAATTATAGTCTTTAAAATCTATATAAAAATTTGGAAAATCTCTATTAGTTGTGTGTAAAATAGGTATGTGTGTAATAGGAAAGCTGGAAAAAAAGTTCAATTTAGTTAAATGTTTTAATTAGAAATGCAGTGCCAAATGATTGCTTAAAGTTGTTTAGATTTTGTGTTGAACCCTTTTAACCATTCATTTTTCAATAAAAGTGAAACTAAAGAGTACTTAAAGCTATTTAACCTAAATAAACTGCTCTCTTTAGCACCAACTCAACTTCTCATTTTCAATGCATAATTAGGAGATTTCACTAGCAGATGCATAAATTATATTTAATTCAATAATTACAAATATTTAGACTTACTAAATGTAGTAAGGTTTTCTCTACATTTATTTTACAATTCACTGTAATATCTGTCTAATATCTTTATGCCTGATACAATGGAAAACTATAATATACAATATTAATATATTAATCATAATACAATAATCTGATAATCCTTTCCTATAAACTAAATTGCAGTAGGACATAAGGACCCTATAAAAAGCATTCCGAATTCATGCAATTATGATTTCATAATTCAACTACTAATCAAGGGCTTAAAGTACTATAAACAGGAACATAGATTTTCTTTCCTTAAACTAACATAAAATAGATATTATTAAAATATGTCAGTCTACCTAAGTTGTAGTATTATAAAATTGTTACTTTAAACATGTTCTCTTGTAAAAAAAATGCATCCATATCACATGATTGTAATCACAAACTTACACTAAATGTATGACAGGAATTCTTCTACATTTTCTCATTTTAAAATGGTGTATTTAGGGCTCAGTGGTGTTGAGTAACACATGCATCTCTGTACCTCAGTTTTTTTCACCTACATGCTATAGATATTGATGGCACTTTGGATTGTAATGATTAAAAAATAAATATGTAATAAAACTCATATCTTAATCTATTTTCTGTCACTTAATAAGATCCTAATTATCTTTGAACATTATTCCTCTTCACGATACTCATCAAGGAAAAATTCCAATGGGCTTTAAATCACATACTTAAGGGATGCCAGGCAATGTCAACCTTGTTGCAGTTTGCCTTTCATCAATGAAAATAAGGAAAAACCTCCCTAAATTGACAGCGTAGAAAACTCAATATTTTGGTTGATACTCTAAATTTGTTATAATGCGACCAAGCTTTTAAACTCTTACATGTATTCAATACTATAATTTTCATGTGGTTTTGGCATGTATTTTTATACATATATGTGCATTTATAATTATAATGGCCTGTTCTACTTTGCAGAAAAATTTTCTACTGTTACCTTCCCTAGTTAAAGTGGGCAAAGTATTTGCTGGTGAGGGTAGGAGAAGGACATAAATACACATTTTAAAATGTGGTTTCCTGCAATCAATGTCTATGGAATATTGAAAAGGTCAGTGTAGTATTATGTTGCCTTGAATACTCCAAGATGCACAACATTAAAATGCTGATACATTCAAGCTTGTAATGAGAACATAACAAAATTGCACCTATTATTTTGACATCAATTTTAAGAAGTGGAAATGAAATAATCTCAATGATACTGTGACTCCTAAAATTCCAGCATTTCTGAACATCTTTGCTATCACTTTACAGACTAAATCAATGTTATACAGATGGATGCTAAATTCTTTTAAAGGATATCATGAAAGGGTGTACTCATGGAATAGTTTAATTCTTTTAAAAGTATGATTCATTATGGTAGGCTGTATTTCTATTATTAGTGAGTGATTCAAAATCCTAGAACAGCAAATATTTTTTCACGTTTTAAAATCAGAAATAGTTGTGTCTACTTTCAATAAGGCCACTTTTGTTTTGTTTTGTCTTATCTCCCATAAGTTATAACTGAGAAATTGGTAAGGGATGTTTAACTCATGAGAGGATGAAGTTAAGAGCAATGGCTGCTCTTACAGGGGACCCCAGATAGATTCCCAATGATCACTGGTGGCTCATAAACCTCTGCAATTCCAGTTCTAGCAGATTCAAAGCCATCTTATGTCTTCCACAGGTGTAGAATGTACATCATGGTCAGACATACACACAAAAAAATCACTTCCACAGTCAATATAAACATTTTACTAAAAAAAAAAAAAATTAACTCATTGATAAGTACAGTCAGCACTTTAAAAGTTCTTTAAAATAAAACATTCTTTTTAATATTCTAAATATATGATCATAAATAATATTTTATTCATTTACTCGCTCCACAAATATTGATTGCCAACATGCTGTGAGATTTTGATGGAGAAAATAAGCCAAATAGGCTTTTTTGCTTCACACAGTGTAAGAATGAGTGGGAAATAAGTATTAATGAACTACACAAATAAAATGAAATGACACCCCACAATAAGTGATGTAAAAGTGTGTAGCAAGGAAAGAAAATATAACCTGAGTTAAATTTTAACTGCTGTAAAGCTGGTGTGAATACAACTTCTGTTACATATTGGGCACTCAATCTGCTTTTGTAAATGAATATGACCTCCTAACAAAAAGTGTAGCTGGAGTTTTCTCCAGTCTTGCCTGGCCCATGGTCAGGACAAATCTCTCTCATCCTCCAGTCCCGCAGAGGATCAGACCCAATGGAGTAAACACACAGAGACTTATATTGCTTACAAACTGTATGGCCATGGTAGGCTTCTTTCTATCTAGTTCTTCTATCTTAAATTATCCAATTTCTATTAGTCTATACTTTGCCACGTGGATCATGGCTTATCGGCACTTTACATGCTGTTCCTCATGGTGGCGGCTGGCAGCATCTCCCGCCTCAGCCTTCCACCTCCCAGCATTCTCCTCCTTGTCCCACCTACAATATCCTTTCTGCCTGTGACTGGCCAATCAGCATTTTATTTATCGATCAATCATAGCAACATATATTTACAGCGTACAGAACATCCCACCGCACTAAAGACTAAGGAAATGTTATTAAAATTTTGCTCCAGGAAGAAGGAGAGTTAATTATTATAAAGAATAGAGAAGAAAATCAGCACTGAGTTAACTTCACTAGCTCATAACTAAGTGAGTCAATTTCATGATCTAAAAACAAAAACACACACATACAAGCACATGCAGGCACACACACATACACAAAGAGAGAGAGGAAGAGATGGGGAATTAAAAGTTTATCAGGGAAAAAGTGTGCAGCTTTTTGCCATATAGACAGAAATATAAAAAAAATCAACTGGTAGTCACTGATTATTAAATAATAAGAGAAATGAATGGAGCACACAAGGTTCATATTATATATTTTCACTTATCTAGGATGTAAACTCATTCTAAAGTTAGCTTTCCTTCAAATAGTTACTGGTTAGTGCTAAAATGAAAAATCCAGACTAAAAATTTTTTTTGATGTTTTTGTTAGCATTCTATGTCTACCTTAAGCAAAGGCAGTATCTTCTTAAATATTTGGAAATAATGAAAATGTCACAAGAATTCCACAAATAATTTTTAGAGCCCTGTTGTCTTTGTCCATTTAGGATGTGGATCTGATACATTCAAGTGAAGCCAGAAAATACAAATGAAAGCATCAAATTAGACCAAAAAAAATTTTAAAAATCAAAGGAAGGATGGGAAGCAAATTAATAGCACTGGGAGAATGATGCAAATAGGATTTAGGAAACCTAGAAGAAATTCAGGATAAATGGTATAATATAAAACTTCATTCTTTAATAATTTTTTATTGCTGATAACCGTGCTTGATGAACACCTAATATAGATAGACAATGATTAATACTCTTTCTTGTGTATTCATTGTAGTGTGGGGAGACAATAAGCACTTAGATAAACCTAGAAATTCTCAGAGAATTAAAAACACTGAAAGGAGGAAATAAAAAAACATAAGATAAACTGCTCCCATTCATAATGGGCAGTAGACTAGAAACATATAAGTGCTAAAATGTAAATGTGCATATTCTCAAATGATGCAATTAATTGTAATCATTAAATTCATTGAGAATATCATCCCATGCTAAAATCTCACAGGAACAGAAATGAGCTAAACACATTATTGACTCCTAACCTGTACACCCTACTCTTTCAGTTTCCAATGTTTTCCTGAGCACTGTTAAATGACAGTAATCTCAAGTTACTAGGTGTTTTAAAAAATGATTTCTACTAATGACCTGGTTGTGTCACAATATCAAAAAAAAGAAGAACTATGTGTTTTTTTCAGGTTATATCTGATGTCTGAATATTTGGAGAGGGAGCTTCTGTTAAGTAAGAATGTGTGGAGTTTGTTTTCCTGGGTCTAGTTTCTCTCACCCAAAATAATCTTTTCTAGGTCCATCTATTTACCTGCAAGCTGCAGGATTTCATTTATATTTATTGCAGAATAATATCCTATTCTCTATGTTATCATATTTTGATTATCCATTATCCATTGAAGGATATTTATGTTATTTTACAGAAAACAAAAAGGTTTTTCTTTTTCTTTTTTATTTTTTAGGGACCATGAGGGGAGGTATAGAGGGCAATAGCAAGATGTAAGAAATATGAAGGGGGAATGGGAAAATGGTCATGTCATGAAGATGTAACTGAGGAAAGAGGGAAGTCAATACAGAAGAAGAAGGGGTAGAGAAGATCAATAAATAACACCAAGGATATTTGATAAATTCCCAAGGAACTATTAATTTATATTTACCAAAAATATACCCAAAACCTATAAATATGTGCATATACACATGTATATATTAAATGAAGTTATGCCACATGGGATGTCAATGTTTCCCAGAAGAATGATTGTGGAGATATATTGTGTACCCTAATAAACTTGCCTGAGGATCAGAGGACAGAGCCAGCTACTATAATTAGACATAAAGGTCAAGCAGTGGTGGCATATAGTGATATTATATTTGTACTAAAATGTGATTTGTATGTTAATAAATAAAGTTGCCAGGGGTCAGAGATATTAAGCCATAGCAAAAGCTGGTGTGGTGGTACATGCCTTTAATCCCAGCACTTGGTAGGTAGAGCTAGGTAGATCTCTGTGTGTTCAAGGATACAGCCAGCATTGGAGACACATGCCTTTAATCTCAATACCAACCATAGAAGACCTGGAGGTCTGTACAGACAGGCAGTGATGAGGCAGTCATGTGGTTTGGTTTACAACCATTGAGAAGGCAGAACAAAAGACTATAAAAGACATACACACAGGAAATAGTTCTCTTTCAGGAAGCTAGGAGCACGCAGGAGGAAGGGTAAGATTTTAGCTCTGAGCTCTGACCTCTTGGCTTTCTTCTTTGCATTGGTTCTTGTTTCTTATTTAATAAGATGGTTGGTTACATCTACAGTGTCACACTCCTTTAATCCTATCACTTGGGAGGCAGAGATCTGTCTGGATCTGAGAGTTCAAGGTCACACTGGAAACAGAGCCAGGCATTGGTGCCACACATCTTTAATCCCAGTACTGGGAAGCACACACCTTTAATACCAAGAAGTTGTTGTCTGGGCACAGAAAAAATATATAAGGCATGATAAAAAATTTTTTTAAACTTAGTTTTATGTGCATTAGTGTGAAGGGGTCAAATACCCTGGAATTAAAGTTACAAACAGTTGTGAGTTGCCATGTGGGTGCTGGGAATTAAACCTGGGTCCTCTGCAAGAATAGCCAATGCTCTTAACCACTGAGCCATCTCTCCAGCCTGGAACTCAGTCTCTTTAGGCTGAGGATTTCATAGAGGTAAGAACTATTGACTGACTGTTCTGTTTCTCTGATCTTTCAGCTTTCACCTCAATATTTGGCTCTTTTTTTTTTTTTATTAAAAGACCTTCTAAGATTCAAACAACAAACTATAGCTTGTCTATATATATATATATATATATATATATATATATATATATATATATATATATATATATATACCAAGCATGAAAAGCCTCCAACTGAGTTATTGGAGAGAGAAGTGTAAGCCCAAACATTATAAGGTATTGGTGTTGTTTGTGTTGTCCTTGGTTACATCTCAGAAGTTTAAAGGCAGATCTCTATTGCTGAAAACATTGCATACCTCAGACACAGGACTTTGAAGGTTTGAGATGGATCTAACCTGAAAGCATTCTTTCTGGAATCTAGCTTCCATCATAGCAAAAAGTACTGTGAACACTGCCAAGGTAGGAAGTGATCAATAGTTCTATCTTTCTGGGACACCTTTGAACTCTAATAAGTACTATCCTGGCAAAGTATCTCTAAAGGTGCAGTAACCAATAGCTGTTTAATTGGATCTATGGCCCATACAATAGAAAGGAAAGCCATGGCTAGTACAAGAAACCTAGCCAATTCCCAAAGACTAGTAGATCATGGATCTCAGAAAAAAACCGAATACTGCCAGTTTACTAGACAAGCACAATTCCTTACTGTGTTCTACAACTTTTCTTTACACCACCAATAAGTGTTGCTCTCACCTGTCAAAGAAGTTTCTCTTTAGAGCAAATACAATTACAGAAAACTACAACTAGTCATAATACAGACATCAATGAATAGTGGAGTTTCCAGCTCCAACTGACACATCTACAAGACAACTTCTATATCTAAGGCTCAGAGAACGTCATAAAGGAGGTAAGAGGGGATGGGGGCACAGAAAATATATGAACTAGAGGACTAAGAAATCTTCCATAAGATTGTACATCCTAAAAATGACAGGAAAACAACATCGATGATACCTCAGCAATATGGCTGACCAAACAAAACCTGAACAATGACAATATTGAAAGACTTACTTTGCATTGATGTACCTCTGGAAACTGATGCCTGGAGGTTAACATTATAACTTAAGCCTGTGTGCAGTGTATGTGGGAGTAGTTCCACCAGATCACCTGATCAGTTGGTCAACAAAATCCATTTTTCTTGTAAGTCTCATAAGATCCTGATTCCTTTTAGAAATAAGTTATTTGCACCCTGAAATATAAAGCTCTTAGCTGAAATCTGACTCTTCAGTCCACATTCTCATGAGGATTGTCTTCATCTTGACTCCCCTTTTTCAGGAAATGGCCATGATCCAAGAAACTGGGAAGCAAAACAAATTTTCATTGGGCTAATATTACATGTTGGTGCTGATTATACTAAGACTTTCCATTACTACTTTTATATTTTTGAGATTATAATTATATCATTTCCTCCTCCTCCCCCACAAGCCCTTTATCACATTTCTCTTTTCTCTTTTTCAAAATTCATGGCTTATTTTTCCTGAATTTTTATTGCAAACATATATATATATATATATATATATATATATATATATATATATATTGCTAAATACCTAAAAACAATTTGTTCACTCTGTATGATACCTATATGTATATTTTCACACCTCACCACTTGGTGTTGGATAAACAATAGTGTATTTTCCCTGGTTAGTAGTATTTCTTCTGCTCTCAGCATTCCTTAGTTACCTGTAGTTCTTTCTGTAAGGTTAATGCCTAATGGTCTTTGCCCGTGTGCTTTAACATGTCTATTCTGATTGTACTTGTTTACCTCATTCTTAGGCAGTCAATGGAGCACTGACTCAGCAGATAAATCTAGAAAAGATTTTGCGCACTTAAAGATTAAGAGTCATTGTAGAGAAGAGGTTGAAAGACTGTAAGAGCCACAGGCTCAGAAAATTTACTGAGAGACTGTATCTCTGAGAAATGTCAGAAGGTACATCCATAAAATCCCACTAACATGACTGCTTAGGAAAAAATTATTAATGAACTCATTCAAACAGCATTGTTCCTTCAGAAATTCCTACTAGCTAGAATAGACTATAACAACTCATACACTAGGTTGGGGAGGTGAGGCTGGCCGTGTTTGTCCTATTCCCTGACCTTTTGGCTTTATCTCAATATCTGGCTCAAGGTTTTATTAATAAGACCATTTAGCAATTTGTCTTATATCTGGTGCCCAACATGTGGCTAGAACTCACGACCTTGGGATTAAGGATCCCATGCTCTACCAACAGAGATAGGCCTATAGGCTAAAGATGAATGCTCCAACATTGAAGTAGAATTTTGGGTATCTATCCAGACAGTCACCTGTCTCTGTCATTCTATATTTTTGGAAGTTGCTTACAATGCACTTCCTGTTTACTTAGGTAATATTATATCCTTTTGTGTCTTTGATGTAGCTGAAGACTAGAGAAATATTATGATTATAATTTTCCTTGGTTATGAGAAAGATAAATTACATATGAAACTTTAGACTCACAAATATGGGTAGATGATAGAGTATTTTCTTTAATTTTGCTAAATACAAATATACTAGATAATATAACTGTAATTCTTGCTTAATAACTTTTTGTTATATATAATTTTACTATGTAAAAGTTAAATCCTTCCTTTTGGTTAGACAGAAAAGGGGAAGTGCTATGGAATGTCTTTCTGTACACTGCGAATGTGTTGCTATGATTGATAAATAAAGAAGCTACTCTGGCCTATGGCAAGTCAGGTTATAGCCAGGCAGAAATCCAAGGAGAGACAAGAAGAAGAAAGGAGAGTGAGAGGTACACCATCCCACTGTCCAGGGAGCAGTGTGTAATGCACACAGGTAAAACCACAGAACATGTGGTGATATATAGATTTAATTGAAATGGGCTGAGTTTAGTTATAAGAGCTAGCTAGCAAGAAGCTTGAAGCCATAGGCCATGGCTGATATATAAAATTAAATTAAATTATTAAAAAATTATGTATATATGACATTTATATATAAAGAGATTGATGGATACATATACTAATAAAGACATGTGATTATATATATTTTATAAAAACATATATATGTCTATAGATACTTATAAATATATATGTTTTCATATGAATATGGAAAAACTTAAAACCACTGTAAAGAAATCAACATTGTTTAAAGACAAAATGAGGAAAATATAATTCGTTGTATCTTTCAATGATAGAAAAAATGAGTGTTTCATAATAAATTTCTAAAACATAATAGTTTTCAGAGCCACAAATGACTTTCCAGACATGAAGTCATAAAAGTACAGATCACAAATTACTTGACCAGCTCATTCTCAAGTTACTTTCTATATATAAAACTTGGTTGCACTATATATCTGTGAGTGAGAATTTTAAACATTTTAAGTGAAATCTCACTGTGGGAAAATTAAAATTCACACATGCTACATTTTCCATACTTGCAGTAAACTAAAATAGGAAGTAGTAAATATTTGTTGCAACTCATTTAGTTCCCTTTAGAAAAGCAGTCTGGCTTGGATGCTTCAGGATTATTTGAGAGATAGCACTTCTGCTCAAAAACAGAATCATGCACATGACTTATCTAATTACAGCTCTAAAATTTTCACAGGTGTTGTTTTCAATTCATAGATATTAATGGGCCCTAGGTAAAATAAATTGTAGCCTATCAACTTTTCTTTATAAAATGACCTGTGTCTTTTCATCCTGTACAATCCACAAACTAAATTACCAAAGGAACAGTGAATTAATTTGATAGCTTAGACTTCATTAAGATCTTTTAAACAGTGTGTGGTCACCAGGATCATATAATTCTTTATAGATGTCCATTTCTTCCCAATCCATAATTAATGCATTAATCAGCTATTATATGGAAGCTTCCCTGTGTCCTTTTACTAATGAAATACTTAACATTAAGTTGTCTAACTCTGATCATCAGCTTTTAAGTAGTGTCTTTCTGTACCTATTGACCTTGCTTTGTATTCTAAAGTAGGATAGCATTTACAGGAATAACAGTTTCCATTTGAGTATGACTTTGGAGGTAGTTGCTAGACAATATTGCTCTACAGAATTTTCTAAAAAATTACTACATACTTAGAAAAAGTTCAAATAAGGTATTCAGTGTAGTACTATTTAGGAAACTAGAAAACAAAAGAAGAATTTAAGAAAAGCTTGAAACTTCCATCAAAATGAAATCCTATGGGTTATGTACCAGACGAGATATGAGAAAACATAAAAAAAATGGTTGAGAAACTTTGTAATACTATAACAGAATGGTACCAGTAAAACTCTACTATGGAACAATGAAAAACTCACCATGTACTCATTTAGGAATGCTCAGAGGTAAATAAAGTGTAAAAAGTAAAAGCAACACACGCATTCATCTTTTTTTATTTTATAATAATTTAATTTTACATATCAGCCACAGATGCCCCTGTCCTCCCCCCCCCACCCCCCAGCCTGCTCCCCCAATCCATCCCTCATTCCCTCCTCCTCCAAAGCAAGGTCTCCCCTAAGGAGTCAGCCCAGCCTGGTAGATTCAGTTGAGGCAGGTCCAGTCCCTTTCTCCCTTCATCTTAATCCACTAGGTCAATATTTTAGAAAAATTTATTTATTGGCTTTTCCTTAGCTCAATAATCAGAAATATAGAAATAAAGGCTTTCATAGATTGAGTCCAGTTGTGGCTTAATTATTATTAACAGTTTATATTGAGTTTGTCATTTAATTCTAAGTAATTTTTAGTCTAAATCTATAGATGATTAAAGCTAAGGTATACTAATTTCTTAAATTATAGAGCAGAAGAGATGATTCAGTGGATTAGTGTCTGCTTCTCTTGGGTCAATGGGACCCAAATAAGGGTTCTACAATGCATGTTGGGTGATTCATAATGACCTGTATCTCTAGCTCCAGGGATTTGATGCACTGTTATATAATTCTGAGGCACCTCAATGTACACATAATTAAACTAAAATAAGTCTTAAAAACAAATTTCACTCTTTGTTCAAGATAGTCTGCTAGCAATTAATATGGATATAAAAGCCTTCTTTGATTGTCTTTGATTGTTTTCTGATAGAGAATTTATTATTCAATATAATACACTAACTTGGTTATACTTTAACTCATTCTTCATTAAATAAAAATGTGAATCCAGGACATGCTTTGTTGTTGTCAATAATCAGTACAGGTTAGTTTCTTATCCAGGAATTTGTATAGAAATTTGTTCCCAATAAGGATCAGCTACGATGATATATTGGAAATATTTTATAGATCAAGGATGTTGACTGATTAGTCCAGTTACTTGACATAATAACATTGTATAAACATCAATGTTTTCATAAAAAATGAAAATAACCAAAGAAGTCATCTAATAGTAAAATGTTGCTAATAATATCCTCATCATTTTATAAAAAAATAATCCCTACCTCTGAAGTTAATAGCTTTAGGATATGATAGGAACCCTATGTTAAACATTTTTGATTTATAATATTATGATTTCATTTTTCACTTATTAATCAAGGGATTAAACTGCCACAAATCTTATTTATTTAGTTCTGTTTTATTTTATATTACAGTCTTTATTTTACCAAATTAACACAAAAATAAATATTAATAAAACATGGTGATCTATCTAAATTGTAGTATAATGAAACTGTGCTAGCATGATAATTGCTAATTAAAATATAGTTTCAATATGAACAAATATTTATGATGTGAATCTAATCATGAAGTTATACTAAATTAATGACAAAAATGTCTCTAAATTTTTTCATTTTAAAATCATGTTTTAGGGGCTATGTGGTATCCAGTAGGTTGCACATCTCTGTACTTCAGATTCTTCACTTCTGTGCAAGCACTTTTAGCCAATAAATCATCTCTCCAGTCCTTAAGAACAGAAGGCAAAGTTACCAAAAGATGTGTACCTTCTTCTGATATTCTATAACTTAAAATGATAATGTAAATTAATAATAGTTATATGCTAATATAAAGCCAAAATATTTTATGTGAGTTAAGAGGCAAAACAAGAAGTCAAAAACAGGACAAAAATTCAAGTCAACCTTTGCTTCTAATTATGGCCAGTTTTCTCATTTCTTACCAGATCTTAATAGCCCATTCAAATAATAGCCCATCAGTTGCCTAAACTGTCCATTAGGTCAAAAACTCTCATGATCTTATCATGTTCCCAAACCTCCCTAGCTGGCAAACATGAAGTTTCTGGGGTAAACTTTATCATCAAACTACAACAGTCTTCAAAAGATCATCTCATTCTTCAGTCAATCTTTGCTTCAAGAAAGTAGGAAATTTGATTATAACAGAGGTTGTGTAAGTATAAGATCATTGTAACAATACTTTTTCTGTGACATAAATTACTTGGGCAGATGTTTCATAAACTATCATGATGATGGGAAAGTACCAGTGAGTCTATTAATGATAATGTGAGCAGTACATTGTATGAAAGGAAGTCTAAACCATATTCATAATGCTATCCCTTACAAAAGGACAAAATACTTTACATTCCAGTATGAAAAAAGATCAGTATAATCAACCTGACTCCATGTCATTGATTGGCCAATTTACAATGGTGCTGTATGTGGATCTCAATGTTTCTCTCTGCTATCAGTTTAGGTTCACAACAGTGTCCATAGTCAGGATAACCTTGATGAGTCAATATTCTGTGTGCCTATCACCATGCTCATTTAATAATGAAGTCATCGTACAATATAACTATAAATGGGGATGAAATTGGAATTCACAGAATGAGTCAATCATGTCCACTTGATTATAACATTTCCCCCATGCTAACATTGCATTTTTAATGAAAATTTCCTTAGAACAGACTGCTATGTTTTGCCCCGTTCTGAGAATCTTATCTCTGAGTGTCTTCCACAAATTATTTGTCAGTTATTTTTCAACTATATTTCTTTCAAATCCCTAACCTTTCAGGCAAACCATTGCAACATCCTATGAATCAATAAGAGCACAATTATGGCAATTTATATTTTAAAAAAGATCACATCCAAGGAAACTTCATGAATTATACCCACCTGGAGGATTTCCTTTTACTAATGGCATTCTCCATTTTTATGTACCCATATATAATATAGACCCATGTATAAACCATGCTTGACTCATATTCTAATGTCACCTGACCATAGATACCTCCTCATTAGGTCCTAAGTGCAAGCAGAAAGAGAGAAGATAAGGTAGCACGAGAAAGACTATGAATACTTGGGCCAGATATTCATGTACCATATTGATATTTTCAGTATTATTAAGGTCAATCACATTATGGAAAAATCACTGTCATTTGATATACACCACTGAGTTTATGGTTTTGCTGGTTTTGTTATCATGATGGGAAACTTGGGTTGCCCCGGTTAATGTGGAGGCTTATGATAAAACATCCTATGTCTTATGAGGCACCCAAACAGACCAAGAATAGTCTCTAAAAGGAGACTAATTATGTATAGACAAATAGTAGGACCATTTGCTCCAAACTCAAAAGTATAGTCTGTGATTGCCCTCAGAGAGTCTACTAGATCTCCAAGCAGTGTTGTCATCTGCCAGTGATAACCCAAGCACTACCACTTCCTCTGGTTAATATGGCCCAGGTCACAGAGCAATGTGAAATATGACTGGAGATCTCTCACAAGTTGGTGGGGCTTTCCAAAATTTACTGTGTTCAAGCCATTCAATAACTGACAATAAAATAAAGAATGCCTTAAAAGATACCCCTCTTTGAGGGACATAGAAATGAAAATATATTGAATTATTGAAGGAACTCACACCCACATATCATATTAAAGCAACATTTTCTAATTAGAAATGACTTTGTAAATTACTTGCACTATGCATATGTAGGACATAATATATAAAATTGCTAGAGATCATTTGGTATTGTTTCAAGAGTGATCACTACTGGTGATCACATTAGCAATACAGCGCAATGAAATGTAGGCTGATGTCTTAAGTAACTTACATATACTATTAGTCATTAGACAAATCTTCAAAATACTCTTGTCTGAGAGGCAGCTACTACAAATACGTATGTAATAATGCACTAAAATCTTCAAGAGGAAATGAATGGCTAAAAAGGACAAGTGAGGAGAACAAGATGTTGGCCAAGTTGTAAAGTGTTTGAGTTAGATAGGGGGATACGTTCTGGCATCCCACTGTGTAGAATGGTAAGGAGATCGCAGTCTGCTGTAATGTAGTGTATATTTCAAAACAGCTGTGCAATGATAGAGAGTGAGCCATTTCTACTTATGTCATGGAACAGGTTAGCACTGTTCTAATTTGTGAAAAGTCATTATTATTAATGATAAGTTCTTTACATTTAAATTTAAAACCTTTCTTAATGTTCATTTATCTGTAAATAAGTGAGGATGTTAGGGATGGCATAATCTGTCTCCCTGTTAGGAGTTGTTGGACTCTCTTTGCTGCCTTAGCCAACCATCTACAGCCCAGCAGATTACATGCCTGCTGGCATCAGGCATTAGGAACACTTGTGTGGGAAGAGCATAAAGAATAAGGTAGCATCCATGCGAGTAATGCCAAGAAATGAGAGAGAGATGTGACTGAAGAAAGAATAAATATGGAGAGAAGCAGAGAGGAGAAATTTAAGCCTTGGTCAACAGAAAAGTTGCAGAGAGTGTTGAGTCTGTGGAGCCAAGATCCCAAACACCAAAGTCCAGATCACTGGACAGTTTTGAGTGCCAGGAATTCTATACTTCATAGGCCTACCTAAGCAGTGTACCACGGGCTGCTGCAAGGACTGTGGAATTCTGGTATCTCCTCATGCCGGGAAGCTGTAACAAGAGCTGCAACCTAGGGCTGAGGAGTCCTGACTTCCTGGGCTCACTAAAGCTCTGATGTGCTGGCCCTGTCAGGGGACTGTAACACCAGGGGAGCCAGCTGGTCCTGTTTCCACCTTGCTCTAGCTGTCCAAGAATGGATGGCTAAGAGCTGTCAAGAAGACGACTATAGGGCCTGATCCAGTTGGGGCCCCTCAGCCTTTGGTTCATAGTTCATGTGTTTCCATTCGTTTGGCTATTTGTCCCTGTGCTTTATACAGCCTTGGTTTCAACAATTTTCGCTCATATAAACCCTCCTCTTTCTCGCTAATTAGACTCCCAGCGCTCACCCGGGGCCTAGCCATGGATGTCTGCATCATCCAGATTCCTCAGTACTTGGATGGGGTTGATCTGTTTGGAGCCATCTAGGCAGTGGTACCAGTCCTGGGCTCGCTGCATGAGATAGCTGTTTAGACCTGGGACTTATACAGGACACTTGGCTCAATCTGGGAGGAGGGACTGGACCTGCCTGGATGAGTCTATCAGGTCGATCTCAGTCCTCGGGGTGGCCTTGATCTGGAGGTGGTGGGAAAGGGGGGTTGGGGGAAAGGGGAGGGCCAGGAAGGGGAGAACAAGGAAATCTGGGCTGTTATGTAGAACTGAATAGTATTGTAAAATAAAATAAATTTTAAAAAAAGGGGGGGGAGAGAAGACAGCTAACAGCACTCCGAAAACCCTATAGCCTGTCCATGTTTTTTTATACAGGTAAACCAAAATAACTCTCAGCTAGCTAACTGGTAAGCTAGAAGGTTATGAATGTTCTCAACATTGAAAGTGATAAATATTTAATATGGCACATATGCAAATTACTGATGAGAACAATGTAGAGAGAATGCTTGTATAGGAGTATCATTATTTACCTCATAAAGATACACAATTGTTTTTTGCCTGCCAAAATAACACTTAAACAGTATCTCTCCTCTCGTTGTTAACTCTCTTTCTTTTCCTATCCATTTCTATTTTAAAAGTTAATTTAAATGACAAACTGATCAAGGTGAAGGAGATGCCTATCTAAAACTACAAGTTTAAAACTACAAGAAAAAAACACATGCTATCTTGACTACTGTTGTCATTAGTATATTATTCTCGTGTTCCATTTTCTTAGAATCCATTGCCTTGAAACTTGGAATATAATTGCTAAATATCGTAAGCACTCCAACCCCCAACCCCAAGATCATGCTGTAGAAGGAGAAGAGCCACTGTTTCTGGCTGGAATAAAGGAATGTAACCAAAATCTCCCTGGCAGAGAAACAGTAGATATAAAAAAATTCCAAACACAGAAGACAAAGAAAGAGAGAGAAACATTCAGTGTGTAGTAAGGAATTGGGACAAAAAAAATGTAAGGGGTAAATTCTAACATCTTCTGTCACCCCATAATGACAATTCAAATTAAAGATGTGTATTTCATTTTGAGTGTACATTCTGAACATGGTACATGGCAGGGATGACGAATGATGCTGTTTGCATATTACATTGTACAGTCTTGCACTGTATTCTTTTGCTACTTATTAAGTCACACAGCCAGAGTTAAGACAAATTCTGGCATGTTTCTTGAACTATAGCAACTTAATTTATTTTCTGAGCCTCAGAGTTCCCTAATTTAATTGAACAGTTTAAGTTTCATTTTCATTACCAAAAAAAAGACAAATACAAATATAGAGAGAACCTCAAACTCAGCACCTGATATTTAATGAATGATGAATGTATTCACACTGTTAGACCAATTGTTGCTCCCTTTGATGACAACAGAGATATTCGTTCTCAGTATGTGAAGAAGGGAGACAAATCTAATAATCCTTTGTTTATTTCTTGTCTGGAATCTTAAACACATCTGACATGTATTTCAAGCATGTTTTATTATGTGAGAATATATGTGTTTCATTGTGTAAGGACTTCAGATTTAACAAATACTATTTGCTTATATACGAATGGTTATTAATATGTGTGTGTGTATATAAATACATATATAGTTTATTATACATGTTAACTTATAGCATTATAAAATCCCCTGCTTATAGATAATTAGAAAGAACTTTCTCAGATAAGTGATTTTTGAAGTAAATATGGTACTTTATTATTTTTCAATAGACACTTGTGATAGGAATTGTGGGTCACCAAGTAAAAAGAAATAGTCAGAAAAATGGTATGTAGGCCAGGATTAGAGAAATATTCACATAACAAGTCAACAAAACTATGAGGCAGGGTCAGATTGGACAAATTGACATTAATCACTATGAAAAGTGACAGGTAGGGGATAGAAAATATGCTATTGCTGTTCCTGTGCTGGAGAACTGCAAGCAAAATGCCTGAGCTATTCTGAAATTGTGTGATCTTTCTCCTTTCCTTCACAATAAAACATTGGTGAATTTGGTGAACTGGCCCTCTACGTTGGATATCTGAGTTCTGACAATGGGTCAGATCATTTCTACCCATATAATTTCACTTTCAGTTACACAATCAAGATATAAAATTGCCTATTTTTTATCTTGATGATTCAATGTGTGTGTGAATTGCTTTAAAATGTTGAACATATATTAATTGCTATAAGTATGCTATTATTTTATCATTAGTTTTCCAAAAACATATTTACTATTGATTAATGCACAATCCTTATAGAATGAATTAATTTCTTCAGGTGTATCTGTAGAAAAATACAATCTTTTTGTTGTTGTTGTTATTGTTTGAGACAGAGTTTCTCTGTGTAGCTTTGGAGCCTTTCCTGGAACTCACTCTGTAGCCCGGGCTGGTCTCAAATTCATAGAGATCTGCCTGCCTCTGTCTCCCAGAGTGCTGGGATTAAAGATGTGTGCCTCCACCACCCAGCTGAAAATACAATCTTTACTGATTGCAGTTCTCCCAACTCAATTACCCAGCTGGGGTAAATCAACTACAACAAATTCCCTCCCTAATTGTATACAATTCAATAACATAACAACATACATCTTTTGGTTGATAAATACAAATATTCAGTAGCTACTTTTGTAGCTAAAGGGAGAAGAAACTGGTTACCAACTTCATAAATGCAAAGGGAAGTAAGGAAACCAAGCAAACTAAGGTTGGATGAACTCTTCTGCTTTCTGTTTTAAATAATGGATATTTTTATGGAGATGTGTACTGGAGATGCTTTTCTATGAGTACCATATATTCAGCTTCAGGTACATGTGTTTAGTATGAAGCACTTTCAGTCTCTAGATAAAACAGAGGTAAATATGTGATTTCTATCCTTTATGGACATAGCTCTTCCAGGGAAGAAAAGGAAGCACACACATAATGAATAGGGCTACAATGTGATAGATAAGGGCATTGAAAAATGGTTTTGGAAATGCAGACGTAAAAACAATTCACAGATATGCACAAAGGAAAGTCTGGTAAGATTGTCTTGAAAAGTCAGTCAGGTTAATTTTCCTAGTAGAGAAGAAAGGATGAAAGGACTCCAGACAGAAGGTGCAGTTGGAGCTAAGCTTTGGTTGTACACAGAAGTTAGGATGAAGGCTGGAATTACATGGAAAAGACAAAAATGGCAAGATGGATAGGAGTCTGGTTTGTTGAACAACAAATATCAGCTGGTAACATCAAATGGTATTTGTATCTTTTAGGAAGCTATTTAATGGTTATGAGAACAAAACAGGCTACATATTATATAATCTGTAGAAACATTTATTCGGGATTTTTTTTTCTAACCTCAGAAGCTAGATACCAATATTTTTCTTGCCCTAAATACATTTTTCCCCTTTGGAGTAATGGTATGAAGTGTGAGTTGGGAAATCTTTTGTATTAGTTACTTTTACAGTACTTGATTTTGAGACAACTTAAGGGAATACACTTTTTATTCTGGCTCATTATTTCAGTGCATTCAGTCCTTCGGAGCAGGAAAAGCCGGGTGGGTAGCACAGACATGGGTCATACTGGCATAAATCCATTAATTTATTATAGATCCTCTAATAATCATAATTGTGTATATTCGCCCCAGGGATCTCAATTCTGTGTCATCAGCACTCATACTTCTCTATTACCCTTAAACAGAACCATTAAATTAAACTAAAAAGAGAAGGAGGATGGATAAGAAGAGATGCGGAAAGAAAGTAAGCTCAAAGTTTATGGTATATGTGAATGAAAATATTAAAATGGAAGGAAGAGATCATTCTGTGCAGGCAACATACGGTGATAACCAAAATCTCAAGCTGAAGTCTTCTGTTTGAAGGGAAGTTAAGTTTTAATAAAAAGAGTAATTCATTTTTGAGTTGGTGCACTTCTGAATTTATACTATTGGAACAGTGTTTCATTACAGGCTTTAAGCTGAGCATGCTGGGTAGAGAAGAATGTACTGTGTTCTTTCTCCAAAAAGCTCTTTCTGAGTGAAAGCTGCTGGCAAGCATTAGTGGTTTGCAGGAGAGAGAGAGCTACTATACCCCCTGTGTCTTTCACAGAGGGAGATTGGTGATTCTACTATAAACCCACAGACAGGAGACTTTCCAGCATCAGTGGCTTTGTATTGTTAAAGTGAAAAGATATGCTGGTTTGTGTCTGTGTAGATGTCACCATTGTGATGGGTCTGGAGGATCAGCTTATATCATCATGAAGATCTCCATTACATCATCTGGAGATGAGTCAGGAGGAAGAACTAACTACATGCCATCCTCAATAATTATATACTTCTGTGCATAGCGTGTGCTGTCTTTGCAAAGAAAAATGGTGTTCTTTTTTAAATTAGCCACACAATGAACTTGGAGACACATACAAAAAAAAGAAGTTCCTATTTTGGGCTGCTTTTTAACTAAGAATATTTTATAGTGCTGCACCTACATAGTCTTTAACACACTGACATTATGTAAATTAAATATGTTAATCCCCAACTCTGTGCAATCTTCTCTCATTTAAACTTTTTCCCCTTTTGTTACCAGAGAAGAGAAACAAAAAGAAAAAAAAAAAAGATGTGAGAAAAGACTCCTGCCAAAATAATAGCTATGTTCAATGTTTCCCCTGGTTTCTTATTGTTTAAAATGTGCTTTTTCCTGCCAAGGTCCCATTTAAGTGGCATTACCTCCTCATGCTAATAGACTAATTAAAATATGAATAAATAAAAAAAACCCACATTTCCTATAAACTTTTTTTCACCTTTTCTGGTGAACTTAAGAGTTTTTCCGAACTTGGAGTAATCAAGGTGTCTTTTGCTTCATTGATTCTTACTTGAAGACTTTAACTCTCATTTCTGTCATCTGCATGAATCCACAACTGGATGGCGCTATGTGAAGCTCGAACAAAATGCTCAGAGGTAGTGTCTTTGACCTTCTTCTCTGTGCAGCTTTTGGTTAGTGTCTCTTCTCTCTTCTCAGCCATAGTGTCCTCATATGTAAAAAATGAGTATGAATTTCTTCCGTTTCAAAAGGGAATTGGGCCAGCAAGATGGAAGTTCTAATCCAAAGTGTTTTGCATCTGTTCGTTCAGAGTATGAATGAAATGGTATTGATTCATCTTTTATCTTAAATTACTTAGTCTATTATTAAGCACTGTAAAACACAAGCACCTGCTCATTTCATGAAAACCGTTCTGAATATGTAGAATAGGTCAAGTTGTGGGAGGTGATTGCAGATGCCTTTTTGTAATATTAGGATGTTGTTGAAAGAGTTATGTCCCTGCATCCTTTATTAAAGAATGGAAAGAGACAATAGAGTGTAATACAATTGATTGTATGTATGCAGTATTTTTGTTGTTTTAATGTGACTAACTGAACTTTATAACTCTTATTTTGCAAAGCTCTCAAGAGCACATTGCAGAATACACTTAGAAGTAAATTTGAAAATGGCATTATGATCACGGGTTAGATTACTCAGAGGGTAAAGGCTTTTGCTGAGAAAGCCTAATGACCTGAGTTTAATCCCAGAACTCATGTAAAGGTGGAGGAGAGGAATAACCTCACAAAGCTGTCCATTAATTAGACTTAAGGTCAGTCTAATCTTATCTAATCTTCTCATCCATGTGTTTTGGTTTGTTTGTTTTTTTAGACATTTTTTGATTGTTACTTGATCGTGTTGTACCTATTTTGTGAAACCCTAAGGAGCAGTTTCCAATGCAAGCACATTATGGTCCTTTTATTGCCCAGTTTGAACCTGGGCCACCACCAGGTTGATGAAAGGAAATGCAGTGGTGGCTGTGGGCCAGGAGTAGAGAGTTTTTATAGGAAAAAACCACAAGCTGGGAATTAAATGCTTTGACAACTTGGAATTGGGTAGAAGGGATATGGGGCAAGGTGATTTTTGAAACTATTGGTCTAGACTTTGGGCATGAAACACTATTGGGTTTCAGCTTTTTGGTGGGGAACCACAACTTTCTAAGCAGGGATTATCTGGGATGCTCAGCAGGATTATATAGATATCTTCAGGAACCATAAACAGCAGTCAGATGTCTACAGGAGCATACTGCCTCTGTATCTGTTGGAGTTGTCATGGCACATTCCTGAGGTCCTTCTGGAACTGAGTACAGCAGGTAGTCTATGATGGTGCCCTCCCCTAAGATGGAGTCCGTAGTGCCTTCACAATCACAGCTGCATTCTTTCACTGTAAAGAAAAATTCTCTTAGTAAAATGTATCCCCCATTCTTTTGGTTTGCTTTAGGTTGTTTCCCATCTAAGACAAGGATTTGTGGTACAATTTTAAGTTTTAAAGAATAGATGTCTTTTTTTTTTTTCCAATTTGCATGGAAATGCCACTCTTATGACCCACTAAAAGAACAAATAAGGGAATCGCACTGCCAATCTGTATCATGAGTTTCTGTGTGTATATACAGAGGTTTCTACAAGGAGAAGAAGGCATACAAAATGACACAACTTGTGAGCAGAATTCTTATTTGTTAGTTTCAAAATCACATTTAACTCCAAAATTAACTATAACCCTAGTCATCCAAGGCCCCACACTGAGCTAAGTTTTTCAAGTCAGCCATGTACTCAATAGTCATCTTTGATTTACCTAGTATGTGAGAGGGATAATTTAATCATAAGGCAACACAGTGGGGTACACTGCTAAATTAAGCATCCATGGCTCAAGTATTCAAGGAGAATGTCATCTGTTAGCAGAGATAGCAATGGAAAAATACAGTGATGACTTAAAAATTAGCTATTGTGACTTTATCTATTCTAGAATGCCCCCACCCAAAAAATGCTTCTGAAAACAACAGACAGTCATTTATGTTTGAATAATATGTATGTATACTGTAAACAAGAGAAACAATTCTCCTTTTTACAGGGAAGAGTTTCCATGGAAAGAAAATAATTCTCTCTACGAGGAAAGAGCCTGAGTTTCCCATCACAGGTCCAAGATGATAAACTCTTCTTAATTTGCTTCTTCTGAGACCTCTTCCCCACTTACGTCTTTTTTTTTTTTTTTTTTTTTGCTTGTCACCAGCAGAGCCTGAAATCAGTGTTAATTTCTCATTAAAGACCTTAAGCTATAAGACACAAATTTGCCTGAAAGTTGACAAATGCAAAATGGATCACTTATATTCTATAACACTCCTGAAACTCCTCATGGTCTCTTTTCTGAAAGTTACCATTTCAAGCTTGTATCACACAAAATAAACTAAAACCCATGAGGTTGCCCCAAGTCATAGCCCTGTCTATTTCTGACCTCCCTACTTTGTTTGTTTTTCCTCTTACTCTTTCCACATCTTCTTTTCTATTTGTATTTTCAACTTAACTTTTCATTATCTCATTCTTGAAATGTTTTCATAACATTTTATTTTGCATTTCCTTGCAGACACTGAAAATGTGTATTATTAATCTCAAATTAGTCATAATACAGCTTAAACCTCTATTGATTTCTCATTGTGTCATGAGAAAGAATAAATTGTTTCTACCATAGAAAAATTATGTATCTCTGGAATCAGAACACTCATTTAGTATTTTTCCTTCTTATCATGTATTTTCCAATTCATCATTATATACATTTTCTTTAAAATTCCCTTAGTTATTCATTATTTAAATAAGGAAGAATTCTCTAGCAAATCCCTGCTTTTGTGTACCATAACTTGGTCTAGAAAACAGGCTGTACGCTGTGTATAGATCAGATTGTTTTTCATTCTTGGATCTTCTTCATAGGTGGAACTTTGATCTTAGCTATCATAGTTGATACGATGTACTCCGTTTATGTCAAATATTCATTCACAGCAATGATTTTTTAGAGTCCAGAAAGTTCTGCTTCATTACTTCATCTTTTCAGTATCTAAATACGCAGAAGGACATTTGTGCAACGTTCTTGAATGACTGGCTGCTTAAATTTGAATGGACAAGCCTTTGAGGAACTGCTATCTTTATGGTCTCAAGACTTTAAAATAAATGACATGCATGTTTCCACTGTAGACAATTGACAAACTTTTTTAAATCTCATATTCAAAAGAACAAGTTAAACTGAGAAGAATGTATGTATTTATTTTATATTTATTTAAATTTTTCATTTTACATAACAACACAGTTTCCCCTCCCTCCCCTTCTCCTTCCTCCCCACCTCCCCCTACCATTACCCCACCTGCTCCTCATAGTGCTTAACCCTTCCTTGGGAGTCATCACAGGCTGGCATACTAAATTGGGGCAGGACCAAGCACCCCCCCCCCCCCCATACATCAAAGTTGAGCAAGATATCCCATCATAGAAAATGGGCTCTAAAAAGCCAGTTCATGTACTTGCATAAGTCCTGGTCCCACTGCGGGGTCCCACAGGCAGATCAAGCCTCATAACTGCCACCCACATTCAGAGGGCCTAGTTTGGTCCCATGCAGGCTCCCCAGCTGTCAGTCCAGGGTCCTTGAGCTCCCAGGAGCTCAGGTTTGCTGTCTCTGTGGATTTCTCTATCATGATCTTGACCTCCCTTGCTCCTATATTCCCTCCTTCCTCTCTTCAATTGAATTCCAGGAGCTCAGCCCAGTGCTTGACTGTGGGTCTCTGCAATCTGTTTCCATCAGTTCCTGGATGTAGGTTCTATGATCACAATTAGGGTAGTCACCAGTCTCATTACAGGCTAGTTCAGGCACCCTCTCCACCTTTGCTAGGAGTCTTAGCTGGGTCTTGTGGGTTTCTTTTTCCCTAATACCAGGTTTTCCCTAATCCCTAACGGCTCCCTCTGTTATTCTTTCATTGCTCTCCCAAACTCAGCCATCTCAATCCCTAATGTTCCCATCTGCCATCCCATCCCCTCTTTTGCCCCATTTCCAGCTTATCCAGCAGATCTTAACTATTTTCCTTCCTAGGGCAATCCATGAGTGTCCCTCATAGCATCCCCTTTTTACCAAACTTCTCTGTGGTTGTGGATTGTAGACTGGTTATCCTTTGCTTTGGGTCTGACATCTACTTATGACTGAGTACATACTGTGTTTGTCTTTCTGATTCTCTGTTATCTTACTCAGGATGGTTTTGTTCTAGTTGCATCTATTTGCCTAAGTTTTCATGATGTCATCGTTTATTTGTTTGTTTTTTTAATCGCTGAGTAATACTCAATTGTGTAAATTTTCTTTATCCATTCTTTGGTTGAGAGGCATCTCTCTAGGTTGTTTCCAGGTTATAAAATAATAATGCAGCTATGAACATAATAGAGCAAGTGTCCTTTTGGTATGGTTGAGCAACTATTGAGTATATGCCTGAGTGGTATTGCTGGGTCATGAGGTATGTTGACTCTCAATTTTCTGAGAAATCATCATACTGGTTTCCAGAGCAGTTGGACAAGATTGCACTCCACAAGCAGTGGAGGAGTGTTTTTCTTACCCCACATATTCTGTAACATAAGCTGTCAAGAGGATGTTTAGATCATAGCCATTCTGACAGGTGTAAGGTATCTCAGAGTTGTTTTGATTTCCATTTTCCTGATGAATAAGGATGTTGAGCATTCCTTAAATATCTTTCACCCATTTGAGATTCTTCTGTTAAGAATTTCTTGTTTAGATCTGAACCCCACTTTTTAAGCATTATTTGGTATTTTGATGTCTAGTTTCTTGAGTTTTTTTTTTAATATTTTAGAGGTCAGCCCTCTATCAGATGTGGGTTGGTGAAGATCATTTCCCATTCTGTAGGCTACTGATTTTTATTATTCCTTTGCCTTACAGAAGCTTCTCAGTTTCAGGAGGTCCCGTGCTCCATATGGTGTTATATTTAGGAAGTGGTCTCCTGTGCAAGACTATTTACCACTTTCTTTTCTGTCATGTTCAATGTAACTAGATTTATGTTGAGGTCTTTTGATCCATTTGGATTTGAGTTTTGTGCATGGTGACAGATATGGATCTGTTTGAATTCTTCTGCATGTCAATATCCAGTTATGCCAGCACCATTTGTTGAAGATGCTTTCTTTTTTCTATTGTTCAGTTTTGACTTCTTTGTCAAAAATCAGGTGTTTCATAGGTGTGTTGAATAATGTCAGGACTTCATTTCGATTCCATTCATTGACATGTCTGTTTTTATGCCATTTTGTTTTTATTATGATAGATCTATGATAGAGCTCGAAGTCAGGAGTGGTGATGCCTCCAAAAGTCCCTGTGTTGTACAGGATTGTTTTAGCTATCCTGTTTTTTTTTTTTTTTTTTTGTTTTGTTTTGTTTTCCATATGAAGTTGAGTATTTTCTTTCAAGATTTGTGAAGAATTGTGTTGAGATTTTGATAGGTATTGCATGGAATCTGGGGGTTGCTTTTGTAAGATTGCCATTTTTACTATGTAGATCCTACCTATTCAAGAGCATGGGAGATCTTTCCATTTTCGATATCTTCTTCTATTTCTTTCTTCAAAGACTTAAAGTTTATTCATAGCAGGTCTTTCACTTGTTTGGATAGAGTTAACCCCAAGATACTTTATGTTATTTGTGGCTATTGTAAGGGTTGAAGTTTCTCTGATTTCTCTCTCTGAGAACAATTTATCATTTGTATATAAGAGGGATACTGATTTTTTTTTTTAGTTAATCTTATATATTGCCATAACTGAAGGTGTTTATCAGCTACAGGAATTCCTAGTAGAATTTGGGGGGCATTTATGTATAGAAACATATCATCTACAATAAAGTTTGACTTCTTCCTTTCCAATTTATATCCCATTCACCTCCTTTTTTTGTCTTATTATTTTAGCTAGAACTTCAAGTATTATATTGAATAAATATGAAGAGAGTTGACAGTCTTGTCTTTCCTGATTTTAGTGGAATCGCTTTGAGTTTCTCTCCATTTAGTGTGTTGTTGGCTATTGGCTTGTGGCAATATTGCTTTAGCAATATATGTTTAGGTATGTCCCTTGTATCCCTGATCTCTCCCAGATATTTATCATGAAGGGGTGTTGATTTTGTTGAAGGCATTATCAGCATCTAATGTGTTCTTTTTTTCTTTCAGTTTGTTCACATGATTGATTACATTGACTGATTTTCTTATATTGAACCATCACTGCAATTTTTGGATGGAGCCTACTTGATCACAGTGGATGATTTTTATTTATGTGTTCTTGGATTCAGTTTGTCAATATTTTATTGAGTATTTTTGAATCAATGTGCATGAGGGAGATTGGTCTATATTTCTCTTTCTTAGTTGTGTCTTTGTTTGGTTTGGGTACCAAAGTAATCATAACCTCATAAAAAGAGTTTGGCAATGTTCTCTCTATTTCCATTGTATGGAACAATTTGAAGAGAATTGATATTAGTTCTTCTTTAAAATTCTGGTAGAATTCTGCACTGAAATATTCTGGCCCTGGGCTTTCCCTCACCCCTCTTGGGAGACTCTTGATGACTGCATGTATTTCCTTAGGGGTTATATGTCTATTTTAAATTGCTTATCTGATTTTGACTTAATTTTGGTATGTGTTAACTATCCAGACAATCGTCAATTTCTTTTAGATTTCTAATTTTGTGGAATACAGGTTTTGAAGTATGACCTAATGATTCTCTGGATTTCTTCAGTGTCTGTTGTTATGCTCCCTTCTCCTTTCTGATTGTGTTAATTTTGATATTCTTTCTCTGCCTTTTGTAAGTTTGGGAAGGATTTGTCTATCTTGTTGATTTTCTAAAAGAACAAACTCTGTTTCTTTAATTCTTTGTATTATTCTCCTTGTTTCTATTTTACTGATTTCAGCCATCAATTTGATTATTTCCTGTGATCTACTCCTCCTAGGTGAGTTGCTTCTTTTTGTTCTAGAACTTTCACATGTACTGTTAAGCCACTAGTATGTTCCATAAGTTTGGGTATGTTGTGTGTGTGTTGATTTTCATTGAATTCTAGGAAATCTTTAATTTCTTTCTTTATTTCTTCCTTGACTGAGTGATGATTCAGTTGTGCATTGTTCAGTTTCCATGAGACTGTAGGCTTTCTGAAATCTCTGTTGTTGTTGAATTCAAAAATTTAAGACATGGTGATCCGATAAGATACAGGAGATTATTCAAATTTTTTTTTTTTTTTTTTTTTTTTTTGTATCTCTTGAGGTTTTGCTCTGCAACCAAGTGTTAAGAATGATAAGCAGTGCTGGTTACCTTGCAGAAAGGTCATGAGCCATGACAAAACCCAGTATCAGAGCTTTATTGGGGGAGGGGGAAGAACCAGGCTTGGTGAGAAGCATGTGCAGAGAGCAGAGAGAGAGAGAGAAGAGGATAGTGGAGGGGGGAAAGAACAGAGAAGAGAAGGGGGGTATCTGTATCTGGCTTTTTAAGGGTTCCCATGAACATTCATAGGTGGGCTTACAGAACTACACCACACTTGCACTGATTCCATGACCATGCCACCATCAACGAAATCACCAGCACACACTGATGACATAAGACACAAGACCCCTTGACTAACTCCTGAACTGCAGTTGAAAACATGGCAGAATACCAACATCAGACTTTTTGCTTATTATAAAAAAAGCAGGTTTACAGGAATAGGGACATCATTTCTCCCTGAAAAACTGCTTCCAGAAGACTTGGTGGGTGTTGGTTGACTCTTGGGGGAGTAGGGAAGAGGGCTTTTGAGGTAGACAGGCATCCTGGGATGGTCAGACAGGCATCCTGGCATGGTGGGCTGTCATCTTCTGCCTTCCAAGAGGCAGTTCATCTTTCTTGGCTTGGCATTCTGGCTGCTTTTGTGTCTGACAGAATGCTGGTGAGACAGAGAAAAGCTTAGGAGAAAGAATTATTATTATTATTACTATTACTATTATTATTATTATTTTCTTTGGGGGTTCCCAGGATGATAGAGGGAGTCCTAACACCAGGAAGGTATGGGTTTGGCACTAATCTTGAAATAGATCTGACCTATCCAGATGGATTTAAGCTGGTTTCTGGAGCTTAGAAAAAATTTGAACATATTGAGAAGCAGCCATGAGAAAAATTAAAGTCCTGGCTGGTGATCATTTGCTGCAGGTTGCAGGAATATATCATAAGAACTCAGTTGGTTATGGCAAAGTCACTACCTGGAGGATCAGGGAATTCCTCCAGAGGAAGCCAAATTCCAAGGAATTTTTGGTGTTATTTGGCTTGTTATATATCAGCTGTTATTCTGTTATGAAAATCATGTGTGGTTTCATAGTTTTCCCAATTGACTTTTCCCTAGAAGGGCTAACAGTGTGGACTGATCACTCTCTTGACATACATATTCCAGGTATTTGGAGAACAGCCTCAGGAAAGGCTTTCTCTGAATCAGATATCTCCATAGCCACTTTCAAGGACTAACAGTGATAATAGTTCACATGCTAGTCACCTGATTTAAAGTAAATTCCACAAGGAGACACTGGCTAGGTCTGGTGGATGTGGACGTTAAGTAATAGCTTTACACAATTTAGCTCGACCCTCTCTTTCTATACTAGGATTTCCAGGCATGGGACAGAGAAGAGAAGAGAATGGAAGAACTAGATGGGTTAAGAACTTGAGAGGATCAAACTGAGATGGGCAAGAGCTGGATTGAAGTGCTAGAAGAGAGTACTAGAAAAAATGAGATGGAAGATGAGGAAGAGCCAGATGGGGAAGAACAAGATGAGGAAGAACAAGACGAGAGAGAAGGAAATGGGAGAAGAGCTGATATGGGAAAGAACTAGATGGATGAGAACCTAGAAGGGGCAGAACTAGATGAAGAAATTAAGATAGAACCTGAAGGACAACAGATAAATGTAAAGAGTAATTGGGCAAGAAAGGAGCTAAATATGAGAGCAGAATATAAGCTTGAAACTGACACGGAATAATAAAGTATATGGACTAAGGAATTTCATGTACATAGATTCATTTCTTTTCATCAAAGAATAATTATCAGCTTGTTGTAGACTCTTCCCAGACCCCTGGAAGGGGACTATCAAGGGGCTGGACCTCTGTAGTCCCAATACCTGGCGCCTGAACAGGGACTTGATCCCTGAACCCTCAGATTAAAAGTCTGATGATCTACCGATGGAGCTATCCAGGCTTAGTACTAGTACTAGTGTTTAGTACTCTGCTGGTTAGTGTTAATGAGAGAGGGAGAGAGAGAGAGAGATTGGGACGTGTTTTTAATTTTTACCTGAGATAAGCTTTATCAGAGAGATTATTTTAAGGCACCTGTGTCCTTTATTAGTTTAGCATTCAGGAGACACAGGTGATCAATTGCTGAGAGCTTTTGGCAGTAATAGATGGTTATATTATATTAAGTCCTTTTTTTTTTTTTTTTTTTTTTGAAGAGCCCAGACACTTTTGATCTGGAGGCATAAATACCTTTTGACTGTTACTCTTCCTTACCACTTGGGTATATACATGATGGTCCTTGGATTCCGGCTCTATGATGATCCTGTAACAATTAGCTGAGTAGTTAATTAGAAGAGAAACCCAGGAAGAGAAAAGCTTGTGGGTGAGACCTCATTCTCCTGGAACTGGGACAAGGCAGAGAGCAGGGCCCTGTCTGTGTTACTGTGCATGGGAAGCCCTGCTGACTGGTCTGGGTCAGGCACATAGAGGGAGCAAATGAAATGAAAGCTCCTACCTTAGCTGGAAAATCTTTTACCATTAAGTAACCCTGAAGTACAATTAAGTCTGGTGAGGTGGGTAAGGCTGTCCCCTACCCAGACAATAGGGACATGAGGATAAGTGGACCCCAAAACTCCCTCAGGACTAGTTAAGTGACTCAGTGTCCAACAGGAAGGAAATGGATTACCTCCATGCTGCATCCTGGTTCCCTGCATTCCCATGGCAAGCCTAGGAGGTCTGCTGGAGGTCTTGTTTGAACTGTGCCCAGGTGCAGTCAGCTGACCAGTTGTCTCTCTAGGTAGCACTTTGAACAAGGCTTAATTACTGGCCCTCCGGGGCATGCCCTAGCCCCGTAGCCTTCTAAAACAGGCACCTGGAAGCCCTTATGCAGCCACTTGGATGGCGTGTGTGCCAGCATTTGCAATTCTGTTCATGGCTTTATCATCTCTCCCATGGCACACCTTAAATGCCACAGCTGAAACTTCCACCTGTGGGGTCAGGAGCCTTGCTCTCTGGATGCTTAAGTATTAGCCGTAAGGTCAGGGAGCTTTGGGAGACAAGAGACAGATTTTATTTTGTGTCTTGTTTTTGTTGTTGTTGTTGTTGTTGTTTGTTTTTTTTGTTTTTGTTTTTGTTTTTGTTTTTTGATAGTTTTCTGGCTTGAAGATAGCTCTAGGAAGACCACCAGGAGGCAGGCTATAAACTGATCTCTGCTAAAGAGCCATCCGAATTATTGTGATCACCATGTGGGTCCTGATTGTAAAGTTATTTGCATGCATCCTAGCCTGCTTCCAGACCTGTCTGTCCTTAGTAGCCTGCCCAGTACCAGGGAACAGAACAGAGAATAGATATGATAAGGTTCTTTGGAGTTAGAGATCCTCAGGTTCAGGAATGCACGTGAGCAGGAGAGAAAGACTCAGATAGGGAGGGTTCAGAGCTTAGTAAAAGCGTGGGATAAGGTAGCTTTTTTCATTTGCCCATTTGCTGGCAGAAGTTAGATAATTCCAGTGAAACATCGTGGTCCAAGCAGCCATTACATGGCCAAATTTGCTGGTATCTGGGGATATTTAAGGCATTTGTCAGAGGAGGAGTGGAATTTCGAGGAAGAATCCCCATGTCCCATGGCTGCAGCCGAGAGAAAAAAAATAAAAATTAAAAATAACAAACAGGATCCCAGGCTCCTATTTTGGGCATCCGCAGGATAGATAGTCCATGGATCAGCATAAATTAACAGCACAAATTAAACAATCTTTGCCACAAAATGGGTAAGGGCTGGGCCTATGTAACGAAGGACTCCCTGGGAGTCCAGACAGCACTCAATACTTCGTGGTACACAGCCAAGGACTGTTTCTTTCACCTGTTTGTTTGTTTGTTGTTGTTTTTCTTGGCTTTCTTTAAGGGATTTATTTATTTATTGCATTTTTTATTTTTTCTTTTCCTCTGTTTCTTTAAGGAAATTTTTCATTTCCTCTTTAAGGGCCTTTATCATCTTCATAGAGTTATTTTTTTTTTTCAATTCCTTTTTTTTATTATTATTTTACAACACCATTCAGTTCAACATAATAGCCACAGATTCCCCAGTTCTCCCCTCTTGCCACTCCTCCTCCCAGCCCACCCCCCATTCCCACCTCCTCCAGATCAAGGTCTCCCTGAGGACAGGGTCGACCTGGTAGACTCAGTCCAGGCAGGTCCATTCCCCCTCCCAGACCGAGCCAAGTGTCCCTGCATAAGTCCCAGGATTCAAACAGCCAACTCATGCAATGAGCCCAGGATCTGGCACCAATGCACAGCTGCCTCCCAAACAGATCAAGCCAAATGACTGTCTCACGCATTCAGGGGGCCTGATCCAGTTGGGGCCCCTCAGCCTTTGGTTCATAGATCCTGTGCTTCTATTCATTTGGTTATTTGTCCCGGTGCTTTATCCAACCTTGGCTTCAACAATTCTCGCTCATATAAACCCTCTTCTTTCTCACTAATTAGACTCCAGTGCTCCACCAGGGCCCAGCCGTGGATGTCTGCATTCAGATTCCTCAGTCCTTGGATGGGGTTTATGGCACAACTATCAGGGTGTCTGGCCATCCCATCACCAGAGTAGGTCAGTTCCTGCCGTCTCGCGACCATTGCCAGCAGTCTTTTGCGGGGGTATCTTTGTGGATCTCTGTGGGCCTCCCTAGCTCTCTGCTTCCTCCCCTTCTCACCTTCTCATGTGGTCTTCATTTACCATGGTCTCCTATTCCTTGTTCTCCCTCTCTTTTCTTGATCCAGCTAGGATCTCCCACTCTCTTTCCCTCGACCGTCGCCCTTCATTGTTCCACTCATGACCAGGCTGTTCATGTAGATCTCGTCCATTTCTCCGTGTCTTTTTTTGGGGTCCCATTTTCCAGGTAGCCTCACTGATGATGTGAGTAGCAGTCCAGTCATCCTTGTTCCACATCTAGCATCTTCCTATGAGTGAGTACATACCATATTTGTCTTTTTTTTTTTTTTTTGGTTTTCGAGACAGGGTTTCTCTGTGTAGCTTTGCGCCTTTCCTGGAGCTCACTTGGTAGCCAGCTGGCCTCGAACTCATAGAGATCCGCCTGCCTCTGCCTCCCGAGTGCTGGGATTAAAGGCGTGTGCCGCCACCGCCCAGCTCCATATTTGTCTTTCTGAGTATGGGTTACCTCACTCAGGATGATTTTTTCTATATCCATCCATTCGCCTGCAAACCGTATGATGTCATTGTTTTTCTCTGCTGAGTAGTATTCCATTGTGAATATGTGCCACAATTTATTTATCCATTCTTCAGTTGAAGGGCATCTAGGTTGTTTCCAGGTTTTGGCTATTACAAACAATACTGATATGAACATAGCTGAGCAAGTGCTCTTGTGGTATGATTGAGCATTTCTTGGGTATATGCCCAGGAGTGGTATAGCTGGATCTTGGGGGAGATTGATTCCCAATTTTCTAAGAAAGCGCCATATTGATTTCCAAAGTGGTTGTACAAGCTTGCATTCCCACCAGCAGTGGAGGAGAGTTCCCCTAGTTCCACACCCTCTCCAGCATAAAGTGTCTTCAGTGTTTTTGATCTTAGCCACTCTGACAGGCGTAAGGTGGTATCTCAGAGTTGTTTTGATTGCATTTCCCTGATGATTAGGGATGTTGAGCAATTCCTTAAATGTCTTTCAGCCATTTGGGTTTCCTCTGTTGAGAATTCTCTGTTTAATTCTAAAGCCCATTTCTCAATTGGACTGTTGTCGTTTTGATGTCTAATTTCTTGAGTTCCTTATATATTCTGGATATCAGTCCTCTGTCAGATGTGGGTTGGTGAAGATCTTTTCCCATTCTGTAGGCTGTCGCTTTGCCTTGTTGACCGTATCCTTTGCTCTACAAAAGCTTCTCAGTTTCAAGAGGTCCATTGATTGATTGTTTGTCTCAGTGTCTGCGCTACTGGTGTTATATTTAGGAAGTGATCTCCTATGCCAATGCGTTCAAGACTATTTCCTACTTTCACTTCTAGCAGGTTCAGAGTAGTTGGATTTATGTTGAGGTCTTTGATCCACTTGGACTTAAGTTTTGTGCACGGTGACAGATATGGATCTATTTGCAGCCTTCTACATGTTGATATCCAGTTATGCCAGCACCATTTGTTGAAGATGCTTTCTTTTTTCCATTGTACACTTTTGGTTTCTTTGTCAAAAATTATATGTCCATAGGTGTGTGGGTTAATGTCAGAGTCTTCAATTCGATTCCATTGGTCCACATGTCGGTTTTTATGCCAATACCAAGCTGTTTTTATTACTGTAGCTCTATAGTAGAGCTTAAAGTCAGGGATTGTGATGCCTCCAGAAGTTGTTTTATTGTACAGGTTTCTTTTAGCTATCCTGGGTTTTTTGTTTTTTCCATATGAAGTTGAGTATTGTTCTTTCCAGGTCTGTGAAGAATTGTGTTGGTATTTTGATGGGGATTGCATTGAATCTGTAAATTGCTTTTGGTAAGATTGCCATTTTTACTATGTTAACCCTGCCTATCCATGAGCATGGGAGAACTTTCCATTTTCTGACATCTTCTTCAATTTCTTTTTTCAGGGACTTAAAGTTCTTGTCATATAGGTCCTTCACTTGCTTGGTTAGTGTTATCCCAAGGTATTTTATGTCATTTTTGGCTATTGTAAAGGGTGATGTATCTCTAATTGCCTTCTCAGCTTCTTTGTCCATTGTATATAGGAGGGCTACTGATTTTTTTGAGTTGATCTTGTATCCTGCTATGTTGCTGAAGGTGTTTATAAGCTTTATCAATTCCTGGGTGGAATCTTTGGGGTCACTCAAGTATACTATCATGTCGTCTGCAAATAGGGAAAGCTTGACTTCTTCCTTTCCAATTTGGATCCCCTTAATTTCCTTATGTTGTCTTATTGCTCTGGCTAGAACTTCAAGTACTATATTGAGTAAGTATGGGGAGAGTGGACAGCCTTGTCTCGTTTCTGATTTTAGTGGAATTGCTTTGAGTTTCTCTCCATTTTATTTGATGTTGGCTGTTGGCTTGCTATATATTGCCTTTATTATGTTTAGGTATGTTCCCTGTATTCCTGATTGCTCCAAGACTTTTATCATGAAGGGGTGTTGGATTTTGTCAAATGCCTTTTCTGCATCTAGTGAGATGACCATGTGGTTTTTTTCTTTGAGTTTGTTTATATGGTGTATTACATTGATGGACTTTCGTATGTTCAACCACCCTTGCATCCCTGGGATGAAGCCTACTTGATCATGGTGGATAATTGTTCTGATGTGTTCTTGGAGTCTGTTTGCCAGTATTTTATTGAGTATTTTTGCATCAATGTTCATGAGGGAGATCGGTCTGTAGTTCTCTTTCTTTGTTGCATCCTTGTTTGGTTTAGGAATCAGGGTAATTGTAGCCTCATAGAAGGAGGTTGGTAATGTTCCTTCTGTTTCTATTATGTGGAACAATTTAGAGAGTATTGGTATTAACTCTTCTTTGAAGATCTGGTAGAATTCTGCGCTGAAACCATCTGGTCCTGGACTTTTTTTGGTTGGGAGACCTTTAATGACTGTTTCTATTTCCTTAGGGATTATTGGACTATTTAAATAGTTTATCTGGTCTTGATTTAACTTAGGTATGTAGTATCTATCCAGAAAAATGTCCATTTCTTTTAGGTTTTCCAGTTTTGTGGAGTAGAGGTTTTTGAAATATGACCTTATAATTCTCTGGATTTCCTCAATGTCTGTTGTTATGTCCCCTTTTCATTTCTGATTTTGTTGATTTGGATTCTCTCTCTCTGACTTTTGGTTAGTTTGGATAAGGGCTTGTCTATCTTGTTGATTTTCTCAAAGAACCAACTTTTTGTTTCATTAATTTTTTGTATTATTTTCTTAGTTTCTATTTTATTAATTTCACCTCTCCCTTTGATAATTTCCTGGAGTCTATTCTTCCTGGGGACTTTGCTTCTTCTTGTTCTAGAGCTTTCAGGTGTGCTGTTAAGTCACTAGTGTGAGATTTCTCCAACTTCTTTATGTGGGCATTTAGTGCTATGAATTTCCCTCTTAGCACTGCTTTCATAGTGTCCCATAAGTTTGGGTATGTGGTGTCTTCATTTTCATTGATCTCTAGGAAGTCTTTAATTTCTTTCTTTATTTCTTCCTTAACCCATTGGTGATTCAGTTGAGCATTATTCAGTTTCCATGAGATTGTAGGTTTTCTGTAGTTTTTGTTGTTGTTGAGATCTAACTTTAACCCATGGTGGTCTGATAGAACACAGGAGGTTATTCTAATTGTTTTGTATCTGTTGAGATTTGCTTTGTGGCCAAGTATGTGGTCGATTTTAGAGAAAGTTCCATGGGGTGCTGAGAAGAATGTATATTCTTTCTTGTTAGGATGGAATGTTCTGTAGATATCTATTAGGTCCAATTGGGTCATGACATCAGTTAAGTCCTTTATTTCTCTATTAAGTTTCGATTTGGGAGATCTGTCCAGTGGTGAAAGTGGGGTGTTGAGATCTCCCACTATTAATGTGTGGGGTTTTATATGTGGTTTAAGCTTTAGTAATGTTTCTTTTACATATGTGGGTGCCCTTGTGTTTGGGGCATAAATGTTCAGAATTGAAACTTCATCTTGGTGGATCTTTCCTGTGATGAATATGTAATGTCCTTCTTTATCTCTTTTGATTGATTTTAGTTTGAAGTCTATTTGTTGGATATCAGGATGGCTACCCCTGCTTGTTTCTTAAGACCATTTGATTGGAAAGTCTTTTCCCAGCCTTTTATTCTTAGGTAGTGTCTGTCTTTGAATTTGAGATGTGTTTCTTGTATGCAGCAAAAAGTTGGGTTCTGCTTTCGTATCCATTCTGTAAGTCTATGTCTTTTTATAGGTGAATTAAGTCCGTTTATATTAAGGGATATTAACGACCAGTGATTGTTCATCCCTGTTATTTTTGGTGGTAGTGTGTGTGTACTTCCCTTCTTTTGGGTTTACTGTTGTGGCTTTATCTATTGCCTGTGTTTTCGAGTGTGTATCTGACTTCTTTCGGTTGGAATTTTCCTTCTAGTGCTTTCTGTAGGGCTGGGTTTATGGATAGGTATTGTTTAAATCTGGCTTTGTCTTCAAATGTCTTGTTCCTTCCGTCTATGATGATTGAAAGTTTTGCTGGGTATATTAGTCTGGGCTGAAATCCATGGTTTCTTAGTGTCTGCATTACATCTGTCCAGGTCCTTCTGGCTTTCAAAGTCTCCATTGAGAAATCGGGTGTTATTCTGATGGGTTTACCTTTATAGGTCACTTGGCCTTTTTCCTTGGCTGCTCTTAATATTCTTTCTTTATTCTGTACATTTAGTTGTTTAATTATTATGTGTCAAGGGGACTTTCTTTGGGGTCTAGTCTGTTTGGTGTTCTATAGGCTTCTTGTATCTTCATAGGCATTTCCTTCTTTAAGTTGGGAAAGTTTTCTTCTATAATTTTGTTGAATATATTTTCTGTGCCTTTGAGTTGGTATTCTTCACCTTCTTCTATCCCTATAATTCGTAGGTTTGGTCTTTTCATGGTGTCCCAGATTTCTTGGACATTTTGGTTCATGACTTTGTTGGCTTTAGTGTTTCCTTCGACTGATGAAACTATTTCTTTTACTGTGTCTTCAATGCCAGAAATCCTCTCTTCCATCTCTTGCATTCTGTTGGTTATACTTGCATCTGAAGTTCCTGATCTTTTACTCAGGTTTTCTATTTCCAGCATTCCCTCTGTTTGTGTCTTCTTTATTTTTTCAATTTCTCTTTTCAGTTCTTGGACTGTTTCCTTTGTTTGTTTCATTACTTTTTCATGATTTTCTTTCAGTGCTTTATTGTTTTCTTGCAGGACTTTATTGTTTTCTTCCAGTTTATTGTTTTCTTGGAGGCTTTATTGTTTTCTTGGAGGGCTTTATTGTTTTCTTCTAATTTGTTTGCCCTTTCCTCTAGTTGTTTACAGTGTTCTTCCAATTTTCTTGTCTTTTCCTCTACACAAGCCTCTACCTTCTTCATGAAGTTACTCATAAGGCTACTTTCTTCTGCTTCTTCCAATTTTTGGTGTTCAGGTCTAGATGTTGGAGGGGGGCTAGGTTCTGGTGATGCTGTATTGCTCTTCATTTTGTTGTATGTACTTCTGCCTTGACGTCTGCCCATCTCCTCGTGGTTCCTTCTTGGTCTTATCTGTGTACTTGTTTCAGAAAGAACTGACAGATTCAGAAAGTCTCTCTCTCTTGTCCAAAAGGGAGTTCTCTTGTCCAACTCTCTCTGGTCCAGAAGGGAAGTTGGGGGCAGGATGGGAGCTGGGGGGCAGTCTCTAAGTCTCAGGAAGTGGCTGGGGTCTCTGGCAGATGGGCGTGGGGGCAGGGCACGGGGATTGCAGGGGCTGCCAGGGGGCTTGGAGAAGGGGATCCCTCCCGGTGGGGCTAGAAGGGGACCCGCCCGGTGGCTAGAGCCTGTGGCCAAGTTGAGCAGGTCTTCCCGGAGTGGCTGGTGCCCAGGGATGGGGTCCGGGTTGCATAAAGTTATTTTTAAGGTCATTTTCTCTTTCATCGGCATTGGGATGTTCAAGTATTGCTGTTGTAGAACCACTAGGTTTTGGTGGTGCCATATTGCTCTTTATGCTGTTGAATTCATTCTTACACTGCTGTGTACCCATTTCTTCCTCCAATCCACAGAGGTGGAGTCTGTGCCTCCTGGAGTCCCTCTTCCTCCTATTGGAGCAGGTGGTGCCTGTGACTCTGGATCTCACTGGTGCTGTGGGGGATGTTTGGAGATGGGGCAGAGCAGGGTTCTGCTGCCTTGTCTCTGAGGCTGGGATGGGTGGAGGAGGGGCATGGTAGGTGCCCCAGGGCCTAGGGTTAGAAAGCTGTGCTGTCCAGCTGGGAGCTCAGAGACTCACCTCTTCTTCAGATACAGTTGGGGTCTGTGAGAAGAATGCATTTAAAAACAACATGCAAACATCAGTGTGTTTCAAGGGTGTTTCTTTCTGTTTTCTGAGATGAGAATAAGGGTATGGTTGTCACATACTCTGGAATATATGGGAATCACAAATTCAACTTTATGAGAAGAAAAAAGAATAATAGAAAAAAAGAAAGAAGAAGAGAGGGAAGGAAGGAGGGAGGAAAGAAAGAAAGAAAGAAAGAAAGAAGGAAAGAAAGAAAGAAGGAGAAAAAGAAAAAGAAAAAGAAAGAAGAGGAGAGGTGAAGGGGAGGAGGAGAGAATAGTTTGGAAAATTAGGGTTGGATGCATTTTGTAGGTGTTATTAGGAGAACCAGGATTGAATATGAACAAAGTACCTTCTGTGACTTTCTCCAAGATTTGATACAAGTATTGAAAAAGAAGCCCTGAAGGTTTCACAGTTATTGTTTGATCAGAGAACCTTGAAACAGTCATTTGTAATGTCAGGATTGAATTTAACCCATCTGAAAATAAGAGGTTGGAAGAGATTATTATTGAATTGTCTTTATTATCAGCATCACTTTAATCTTATTTTATTTTTAAGTTTGTTTATAATGTGCTTTTCAAGATCCACTTATTCATTTCACTGCAGCTCTTACAGAGATGCATGTTTGAATAAATTGCCCAGCAGTTTAGTATGAAAAACAGGTAAGGGGAGAGGGTACGGAAATACATTTCACTTGGTATAATAACATTTAAAGTCTTCTCATTTGGATTATGTGGAATACACAGTCTGTTACTGAGATGTAATGTACCCTACTGTACATTAGACTACAAATATCTTATATGTTCTATCTTGCTATCATATTCTCACACCTGTTTTTCTTGGTTTCAGATATCCTCTGTTCTAATCTCTGTATGAAGTCAACATTTAAGAATTCCAAACTTGTATAAGATCACTATATATCTATCCTTTTGTGCCAAACTTACTTCACTTGACATAATATCCTCTAGGTTCACCTACATTACTAAAAATTATAGGATTTCATTCTCCTTAAAGGTTGTCTGGTATTCCAACATAAATTTACCATATTCTCTATTGATTCATATTTTAATGATGTGAGTATTTTGAAGAGATATTGACACTGCTGTATTTATTGCAACACTACTCATCATAACCATGATATTTTATGAACCAATTGAGTATAAAAATATTGATCTAAATATGGAATAGATAAATGAAAACAGCATGAAAGAGAAGCAACAATTTGAAAAAGTATGAATGTAAGGAAAGCAGGGTGTATTGTATTTCTTATATTACATTATGTTTAAAATGTAAGGTTGATACAAATGGAACATGCAAGTAAAGAACTTTGCAGATGCTGAGGGTTGATCTTTAGAAAGCTATTGAACCTTAAAATTTTCATTTGGCGAGAAAGGCTGTGATATAAATAAGAGGTTTACTAAATAGCATGAAGAATTTCTTAGAACTTTGCCTTCAGCAATTTCTAAATGACCAAACTTCTAAGGAAAGGCTGACTTGTATAAGTCTATAGAGGCAGTGTGTGCCACTGATAAAAAAACAGACTCAGGAACATGGGGACACTTTGTTGAATGATTGAAAGGAGGTATTTGTTTGGACGATTTACTTTCCTGTGAGTTTTAAATTGTGGTGTCATATTCCTTCCACTAGTGTGAGAGCTATAGCCTCCATCAGTAGCAAGAGCTCCCCAGTCTGACAGAAGTTTATCTTGAATAAATTGCCAGACTGAACACTGCAATGTGGGAAGGAGATAAGGCAGAGGGGACAGAAAGAAAGACACCCTGTCTTGTCCTCAATTCTTCTAAGTTTAGAAGTAAAAAGAGTTGTGAATGTAGCTTAGTTGTAGAGTGCATCCTAACATACACAAGTCTGTGAATTTGATTACTAGTACCAAAGAAACAGGAAAGGGGAAAAAAATCAATAAACCGTGTCTTAATTGGTTATTTGCTATGAAAGAATGAATCACTCTATTAAAATTTGGTGGCTTCAACCATTACTGTATTTTTCAGATCTTTTCAAAATAATTGGCTTTGGGTCAGGACACTTCAAGGTCCACATTGTTTGTGCTATGGCATACTGGGTTTCATATGCAAGGTGGAATGAAAAGAATGCCTTCTACCAGGTCTCTTGTGCCATCTACACATTTATTTTTCTTCGGTATGGTCCTTCCAATTGATGAGGTAGGTTGGGCTTCAAAAACATGTTACCATAGGGGAGTCAGACTTCTTCACATTCTTTTGCAATTCTGCATGACACAGAAACTTATAGTCTTCCTGGATTACCCATAGAACTGTCATCACAACACTTTTGCTGTAGCCAATTTTTTCTATGTTGTCACAGGCAAGCTCAGACAAGAAGAGGTGAAATAGACCCCTTCTCCTAGTGAGACAGTCTCAAAATTTATTTGGCCATTTTTAATCTGCCATATCTAACCTTCTGGCTTATTCATTCTAAATGATGTCAAAACATAAAACAGCTGTAGGATACATCTCTGTTTTATCAAATTGAATAAGGGGACATGTGAAGGAAAGGCTGAGAAGAGTCAACATATATAAAAGTGACTTAAAGGAAGTTAACTTCACTGAAATTACTTACTTTTAATTGATTTTAAACTCAGCGTCTATCCATGGACCATCTCTGGAGCTCTTTGTTCTCCTATAGCATTGGGTTTACTATATGACTCTATTAGTATCACTGATACAACTTTGTACCTTTGTCTCCATTGAACTAATTTAGAGGCTAAGTTTCAGTCAGAGTCTCCACTCATCCATATGCTAATAACCTCTAGGAATTACACTGATCACTGAATTTCAAGTTCTTCTGTAAATGCTTTGAACATAAACACCAATATTGTGGAGTTATACAGAAGATAAATTTCATGCAATGACCACCTTTGGATACCCAGCAGAAAGAAAATGACAGTAATTTGCAGCTTCTCCACCAAAGAGTCCTACTGTCACTACCAAATGTGGGCAGAATGTGATCAAATACATGTAAATGAAATCATCCTCTAGGTTGTCTGGACAAAATGAGAAAGAAAGCCCCTTTTCTATCTCTTTTTACTCTTGTACCTTGGTTTCATCTATTTTTGTGGTATAAATAATCATGTTCATTATGTGGCAACCAAACTCTGTCTATGGGGCTAGCTTTCTCTTTTTAACTGCATACTGGTGTATGACTGCACAAAAGTTGATTGAAACTACTTAATCAATACTTAATTCATGGTATAAGGTTATGCATTAACCTTTAGTTTGAAATGAAATAACAAATTGAAAATTTTTATAACATTTGATTAAGGTACTGTTAAAGATTTTGGTGTGTATACCTTCATATATGTCTTTGCTCACATGCATCTAGAGAAAGAAAAAATAGGGATGAGGTAGTTATGTGTATGCTTAATTATCATGCAAAGAGAAAGCCATATTAGGAGTGATTTGAAGACACAATGCAGCACACGGTGCAGTGTAATGTCAAAAGTGAGCATTTTCTGCCTTTGATAACACTGCTGCTTATATTTCTTATATTGAATTTCTGCTTGACTTCACTGTGAATTTTAAATCTTTTATAATTTCAATGGACAGTGTGTCTTCATGAAGAACATACTATTGTTTATTTAGGCTATAATCTGCTGTTCAGTAGATAATAGGTATGTAAAACTAAATAGTGGTTTTGCTTTTTCTTAAGGAAAATCACTTATGAGCAATTATAAAACCACACACAGTAAATTAACTATGGTTGCTGTATGTAAGCTCCAGAAGAAGAAGCGGCAAGGAATGGAGTTACTGACAAGACGTTTTCTGATGGTAGCCTGTGAGTGAACTATTATAATAAAACTTTGGGGTGATCTCACAGTAAAACCCTCAAAAGCACAGGAAGTGTCTCTTGGGTGCAATCCTCATTCTGTCAGTTATTACAACATTAGAAATATTATCACACCTCTCTAAGGCTCAGTTTATGAATCTGCAAACACATATGCTGTGAGAATTAAATGGCATAATACATGTAAAGTACATGGAAAATTGCCATGCATACTGAACACTGTCATGTCAGTTAAAATTACAAGAGAATCAGTGGGAAACTAGAGGGAGAGAAACATTCCATGAGTGACTTTAAAATTTCAGAAGATATAGACATTTATATGTTAAAATTGGGGATTTTTTAGCCCAATGTCATTAGCAAGAATGACATACTCTTAGTTTTGACTCAGGAAAAATCTTAAACACATTCTAGGAACAAATTTGGTGTGTGCTCAGGCAGAAATCACCAGTGAGGCACTTCTGTCATGTCAGGTAGGGTTTTCTTTGATTTGTGGTGGTTGGTATGGTGGAGTGACTGGCAGAGTTCCCGTGTTTCCATCAGTTAAAACTTCTCACAGCCATGAGATTTTAAGTATATGCCTTATGGCTCGGGGATGAAGAGGACCCCCCAACCTTCTTCTTTCTCCAGGTGTTGGTATTAACAACCCATAAGCATGTTTTGGATATTAACTCCAAATCAAGATTTTGGAGCAGCTCTTAATTAGGACTACATCATCTAGATTACATCATTATTTTCTTAATGAAAACGAAGGGATACTTTGTATATCCACACCAGGCTCTGACATTTCCATGGTGCAATTAAAATGCAATTTACCCTCCCTCATTTTTATATGTAACTTTAATTTGTGTTTTCTTAGAAAATAAATATAAAAAAATTCTACATCAAAAGTATGTGGTTTGTTTTAATGTTCTGCCTGTTTGTTGTGTGACTTCCTAGTTTAAGAAACTCATGAACGAGTACATCAAGACAGGTGTCTTGACTCATATGAGTCCATAAGATGTTGCTATTTATATGTCAGAGTATCGTCATTTCTATCTTAGAGTAATTGCTAGAATTCGTCCATCAGTCTATTTGGAGTCTGATAAAGTGAAGTTAATACTGTCTCTTCAATGTACAATAGAGGGCAAGGCTTGAGACAGGTAGCACCTGGCACCTCCAGAATTAATGAAGTACAAATAATAGCAGATGATTGTGGTTCTGTATGCAAGAACAAGGTATGGGATCCATGCATGACTGAACAGGAGAGAGTACTGACTGTCCCACACTTGATACATGATTGCCAGATGAGTGTGAGGAACCAATTTACACAAGAAATTTTATTATAAGCAAAAAGAATTCCATTCTCTACATACATACTATGTGAGAAAATTTTATGAGTGGCCTTATTCAAAACTAGGAACCTATTGGTATTTGGACATTACATTCAAATCAGGGAGCCACCAACAGAAAAGTAATTGGAGAACTAATGTCAAATGAAAGCTTTGTCAGAAAAAAAAAAAAACAACCCTGTCAATCATCCATCATTTGCCACCATCATTGTGGATGCTCCTGAGGATGCAGCCTATGAGACTGGCTTCTGCAGTATGGCAATCAATATCACACTTCTCAAGCATTGAGGCTAAAGTGATAGGGATTTTGACAATCTTATGCAGGTGTGGATAAAGGAAAAATCTGACTTTTCTCATTTCTCAATGTCTCTCCTGCAGCGAAACTTTCCATTAGAAGCCACAGGAATGCAATTACCATTACAATCTTTCTAGAATTAGAAGGAGGAGGAAGAAGATGAAGGTGGTGAAGCTGATTTTCAAAAATCTCCTGGCATTATTTCTTATATTCACTTATTTCTTATATTTCTTATAATCATTCTGTTGTTTGTTATTCTTAATTTGACATAACAGAGAAATTTTTTTTATATAAAAACAAAGTGTGGGTCTGGGACAATGACTCATTCAAAAACAAAACAAAAAAACAAACAAACAAACAAGAACCCAAAACAGTGCTTCTTTTGCAAGCACAGGACTAAAATTTGGTGTTCAGTATCCATGTAGAAAAACTGGGTTATGGTGATGTGTACTTATAATCCCAGCCCCAAGAGGGCATTTACAAGCAGATGCATCACTGCCCAACGCCTAGCCTACTTGGTGAGGGCAAAGTTTATGAGAGAGCTCTTTTCTCAATAAATCAGGGATGTGTCACCTGAAGAATGACATGTGAATCTGACTTCTGGCCTCCATGTGCACATAGGAAGACTTTGTATACCCATGAGAACACAAATACAAACAACACACACACACACACACACACACACACAGCTTTTAATTTTTTTAAAAGAATAAAAATGAAACAAATAAATAAAAATATTCTCCCAAACTTTTAAAAAATATTAACTATGTAAATAGGATGAAATTCTAGATACCTTAATATTTTGATAATACAACCTTTATTTTCTATTGCCCATACATGACATTACACGATAATCACGGTGGCATAGGTCATTTCTGTCTCCCTTTGAACAAAGTCTTTGTGAAATTCTTAGAAAAAGCACAATTAAATGGATTATATAGTTTCTTTAATCAATTTCAGATTAGTATATGAACAGAAGGTTAGGTTCACAACTCAAAACAATACACATTTTTATGCAAATAGTCTGGAGATCAATTTTGTTTCTTAATATCAAGAAAAGAAAGAGAAAATAGGGAATGCTGGTAAAGACGATGAGATGTAATAGCTATAATTAGAGCTGGTGTAACAATGGGGCTGAAATAGAGGTGAGTAGCAACATCAGAACACTAAACCCATTTCTCATTGTATCAATATATAAACTTCTCTAGAATTCTTTAGAGCCTACCTGATTCTTCACATTTCAGCATTTAAAACAGCGTCAGGCACTGCAAAGACAGATCAGTTGGTAAATTGCTTGACTGTGCCTGCAAACCTGAGCACCAAGTTTGACTCTTATCATTAATATATATTTAAAAAAAAATAGGGTGTGAGGATGTGTGTTTTTAGTCCCAGTATTGGAAAGGCGGGGTCAGGTAAATCCTTGGGGTTTGCTGGAAGCCTATTTGGTGAACTCCAGACCAGAGAATGAGAAACAAAGAAACAAAACATAAAGTGGAGCTAGAGAAATGTCTCAGTGGTTAAGAGTACTGGCAGTTCTTCCGAACCATTCTGGTTCAGTTCCTACCACATGTATTGTGGGTTGTCACCATCTATAACTCCAATTCCAGGGGATCCAACGCTGACTTATGGCTTCTTGCTCACAATGTATACCTGTGGCACACAGACATGTAAACAAAACACTCAAATACAGAAAATGATAGTAATAATAATAATAAAGTCAATAAAAAAGAAAATGATAATAATAATAAGTCAATAAAAGGAAAATACACAAAATGTTCCTCCTGAGAACAAACACCCACAGATGACTTCTTCCATCACAAGCTCAGGAAGGCATGCAAGTAAACACGTTTGCTCACATGAATACACACACACACACACACACACACACACACACACACACACACACACACCAAGCTAGAGCTTGATGTGATGGCCAGTGCGTGAAAAACCTGCCTCAGCACTTGTCAAGCCAAGGTGGGAGTGTCTGGAGGCAAAGGCCAATCTGGGCTATATAGTAATTCAATAAGAAACATATTCTGGGTGGACTGGAGACTTTTGTTATTTAGAAATGTTAGCAAAACTATGCTAAATAGGAAAGAAAGTAGGTACAGGTACTTAGTAAATTTCTTGCTTAACCAAAGGGCTGCACTAGATCATCTTAGAACATCTCAATGAGTAGATATTACTAATTTTCTAAATTGTGGTAATACTGATCCTTTGAATAACATCACTGAGACTTGCTTAGCAATAAATATGAGTGGCCTTTGTCTGTTTGAGACAGGTTTCTTTGTGTAGCCTTGTCCTGGAACTTGCTATGTAGACCAGACTGGCCTGGAACTCATAGAGATCCACATACCTCTGCCTTCTGAGTGCTGTGATTAAAGGCGTGCGCCTCCGCCACCACACAATTGAATGATCTATTTTTGTGTCAGCAAGAATGCTCAGGAAAAAATGCATAGAAACAAAGAAATGCATACATAAACACAACAATCGGAAAGTACTGTGCCAAAGAATGGATGGTGGTGATTCTGCATCACACCAGTTATGCAACCCACGTGTATTAAAATACCATCTGTATGCACATCAGCTTATAAAGTGACATATAAGTACTTAAATGGAACTTTTCTCTTTGCTTTTTCCTCTCATTTTTCCCTCCGGTACTATCTTTTCTCCCTTCCTCTCCTTTCCATTTAATTTCCATCCTGTATCATCCGGGCCACAAAGGTAATCGATATAATATTAACATCACTTTCACAGAAATGGAAAGTGTGCCCTGGGGTCATTTGTCACCTCACTGCAGATTTCAGCTGCTAAGTGACAGAGCTGGGACATGCATTGGCTTGGCTAACACCCAAGTTATCCATCCCAAACTGTTCTTCCTTCACTTCATCGAGTCCCCCGTTCCATCAGACCAAGTTCTGATGGAACTCTCTGTGCAATAATAAAAGAATTGGAAGAAGACAGGTACTGAGAGGCTGGAACAAAATGCAAAAGAGAAACAATATCAAACCATGTAACACAGACCAGGGGATGGAAGGGAGCATAAGGGATGAGGAAAGGGAAGCAGAAGACAAGGGGATGGAAGACGTGCCTCTGAGCCCTCACATACGGAGAGAACACATACGGCTGGCTTGTGTAATCTGATCTGATCGAATAGTTCTTATCTTCGAGAGGAGAGACTAGATGGTCTTAGGGAACTGCAATATGTTGTAACCACTATTGAATTTTCTGCATCTGATATTTTTTCAAGAAAAGAAAAGTTCCTGCAGCTGCATTCACACGTGAGGACCGGAAACATGTAGAGAAAGTTTAAACACCAAAGTCTTTTCAGGACTTTCTTTAAAGTTGGAGTTAGTGGTAGGGATTGTAGAGAACTGCTTGTCTGCTTCTCTTAGTGATAGGGGAAAAGAAAGGTTGGAACATGTTTACTAATTCTCTTCCACATGCCCAAGTACTCACTGGACCCCCTATGCAGCTAATTCTTCTCAAATCCCTTAGAAACTCTTAACCCCATTTGAAGGCAGGGAATTGAGACTGGGTAATAGTATTCCCCCACATCTCATAAGTGACCAGGTGTTAATTGAAATTCTCCTCATTCCAAAAGCCACAGTTACCCCAGTTTACCAGTTTATTTTTTTCCTTAGATAAAAGAGAAAAACAAATTTGTGAGTGCGTTGTTTTCATTTACGTCTAAGATATAATTAGTTAAAATTCAACTTCTTCCTCATAGTTGGTTTTTGCATGAGGAAGTGAGTCCGAGATGTGGATTTCTATACACATCAATCTTGGATCATGAATAATGCTGTAATACATAACTTCATTGAACTATATGCTTAGTTCTTGCTTAACGTATGAAAGAAAAAATACCCTACTTTAATATTTGTGAATAAGACATGTTCTTTAGATTATATTCAGGAATGGATTTTCTTTTGTAAATCAAGATACTTCAAAGGTTTCAGAGTGTAAAAGTTGGCATGTAGGGGGTGTTTATGAGCTCTCCTCGACACCCAACTCATGCAGTCAGGCTGTGACTCTTTCTGTGGCATTTTAGTCAGCTATCCTATAAGTCTGAAGGAGTGAGACAAAAACTTCACAGAGTAAATCACCAAAGAGAACCTAAAAAAAAGTCAAGTTTAAATGAAGTGTTTAAAAGTTTCAGTACAAAGTGATTATCCAAATCCCTACCCTGGTTTTATTGCTTCCCAGCAGGTGATCTTAAGTAAGAAACATCTATTCTAAGTTTCCATTTCCTCACCTAAAAAATGGACAAACACTATGATCATCACATTAGATTACAGAGAAATTCATGAGTGTTCAAACTTGACAGAACTTGGCATCAAATTTGGAACATACTGTATTCTTTCCTACCATGGACATTCTGCTCTTGTTATATTCCTCTTCACATCTACAGTTAGTTTTTTTTTTTTTTTTTTTCAACATGTTCTCAGGAAACTTGGAGGTTATGAAGACTTGTGGGGAGGTGGTGACCTAATTTGCAACCAAATATTAAGGAAGAATCTGTCAAAAATCTGTGGAGAAGGTGGGAGGCTTAATAAAGCCAATTCATGCTTAGCTGGATTCCTCAGAGATGATGCAAGGAGGTGAAGGAAGGATAGAAGAGGAAGAAGGAAGGAGAGGAGGAATAAACAGGATACTTTTTTAAAAAAGTCAAAGAATTATTTATCTCTTCCAAAGGTTGCCTGCTGAGTAATGTTTTCCTTCATATATCATAAGACAGTAACTTAGAACAGAAATAGAGAACAATGTTTTAGAGTTTTCTGTTTCAACAGAAGTCAAACACATGTATTAAAAGATAGTTCCCAACATGACTCCATATTATTTTATGCAAAAAGTTAGAAAGACTGAATAATTCAATTCTAGCTCAGATATTCAAAATGCCAGAAGTTTCAGAAACACTTGATATATTAGTGGATAAGAACAATCTCAGTGGGACCAGCAAGATGGCTCAGAGAATAAAGGTGCTTGCCTGAAAACCCGGTGAACTGAGTTCGATCCAGGACCCACATGAAGAAGGAGGTTCTTTAAACTATTCCTTTCAAGTTGTCCTCTGATTCTACACGCACACACGTGCGTATACACACAAACACACACACACCACACACACACAAGTAAATGTAATAGAAGTGTTTTAAAAGGCAATTCTCAGCAATTCCACTGTAACTGCCTTTGGTGAACACCTTTTCAGGTTTAATTTCTCTATTGCCTGAAACTTCAGAATTCTACATAGAATTATTGTACCCAATCAAAAATAAATTCAAGTTTAAATGAATGTGTTTAGAAGTCACAGTTCCAAAGTTATAATCCAAAACTCCTCACCCTAATTTTATTCCTTCCCAGCAGGTGACCTTAAGCAAGAAATGGCCATTTTATGTTTTTAAGTTTCTGTTTCCTCACCTAAAAAAAAATAAATAAATACAACTAAGCTAATACTATGACTATCATGTGGGGAATAGCTGTGGTGATAAAGAGACATTATGTATGTAAAACAAACTGAAATTTTCAGTCTCCTACTATCCATCAGAATTTTCTGTTCTTCAGAAAATATAAGACCCAGCTTCCAAATACCAAGCAGTAACAAGGCAAAACCACAGTATGGGTCTATTAAAAAAAAAGCATTTTCCTCTGATCAGGGCTTCTTAGAGAAAAACTTTCAATGCTGCTGTGAATGTACAGCCTCCAGCTGGATATTAAGGGCAACTCCTACTCTGTAGAGATGAACCAGGTCAAACCACCCACGTGGCATCCTGCTTGGCATGTATAAACCATTACCTTCCTGACCCTGATGATGGGCCTGCGGAATCTCAGAGGACTCAGTGTTCCAAGTCCACCATAAGTTTGGGGAATCTTTAATTTCAGTGTTCACTTGACTTACAGATGATCAGGAGTCTCAGGCTTTGCATTTCATCAAAAGCATGCCTATGAACTATTCTTAGATTATTGCTTCTTTGACTCTATAGAGAATCCATTTTGGAAACCCACTTCATGCAGCTGAAAAGGAAAAAGGAAATAAACATTGCTTGCCCACAGCCTCTCTAGTTGGAATTGTCATTTCCACATTTTCTACTGGCAGCCCCTGCCCTTCTCTTTTTGACAACAAGTGAAGGAAGCCTTGGGAAGCATAGCCTTGTCTATTACAGCTTTTACCTTTATTTACATTGCAGTGAATGGTGTCTTGCTTTTATTAACAAAAAGAACCTTTTTATTTCGTGTTTCATAAAAAATGTATTGCCCCCATTCTAGGATGTACAACGCCTTGAAACAATTGTGCTACATCTGTAAGTACCAGATAAACAAAGTAAATGAAATATAGACATATGAGTGAAGCACATTACTGTTCTTTCTTTGAAAAACATTTAGAAAAAAAGTTAAACACATATGAGATATGCATACAATAGTAAATTTTATTGTTAGGTTGCATTTAGTTCACACTTATATAAATGGAAGATCTTGGACTTACATGCAAGTCTCCTTGTCTCTTCTTTCTCATGTATTATAAACATCTTGTGAAAACTCTGAGCATAAAAACAAACAAACAAACAAACAAACAAACAAACAAAAAACCAAAACCAACCAACCAAACAAACAAACAAAAAACCCAGAAAACAAAAAGACCGAATGACTGACCACTGGATCACATCCTTAAGTGGTATCAATTTCTGGTTAAATAAATGAAACTAACTAGCCATTTGACTGATGATGAACATGTCTAGATTGTTATATTTTCTGAAAACATTTGTGATAGTTAATATTGATTGTCATTTTGACAAAATCTTGGATCACTGAGGACACAACATATTGTATTGTTTGAGAGGTAGTTTCTAGACTGTTTAATTATAATGAAAAAAGTCATTCTATTTATAGAGTATACCATTTCATGAAATAGGAATTCCAGACTGAGTGAAATGGATTAAAAAAAAAAAAAGGTTGAGAAGCAGCATATATCTTTCTGCTTCTAGTCTACAAATGCCTATGGTCAGCTCTCTTCTTTCAACCCTGCTGTCATGGGGTAGAGTACCTGCAAACTCGTTCAAAAGAACACTTCTTTTACTAAGTTGGCTTTGACAGGCATTTTGTTGCCTCAGTGAGAAACATAATTTATATAACCTCTCAGAGTAAAGAAGTGGTATAGAACCCCGAAATTATTTAGTTCAGACATTGTGCATCAGCTGTTATTGAAGGACTGACAGTTTTCAACATTGTTAAATGGTACTACTATATCTTCACATTTAAACCCACTAGTAAACCTGAAGCAGTATTCTCAAAACTGGTGTCTAAGTAATAGCAGGCTTATGTGGAGAGTTTTTGCTTGGATTGGAAATTTCCCTGCCACATCCCCATTAAAAATCACATATTGAGTGCCCAGTTCATGAATGAGCAGTGCTCAGAGACTGAGATTAGGGGGAAGAAATTGAATCACAAGGGTTGTGCTTTCTTCCATTAATAGATTCTAAATTTAAGTTGAACAGAATGTTGAAAACCCATGAAGCTGTGGATGGTGGAGTCTGGTTGGAGGGACTAGTTCAAGCTAAATGGGTCTTTTATGAATATAGCTTACCTTGACCTCTTTCCCCTAACTTTGGCTTCCTGCCTGCCATGAGGTTGTAAACCTGTTCCAGCATTCCTCCTGCCAGGATGTTTTACCTCACAACAAGCCTACAATCATGGGGCCAAATGACTATGCATTGAATCCATGAGCAAAAATAGATGCTTCCTGTTTTAAAGTGTTTTTCTTTATTTTGGACACAGTGACATAAAGCATGCTAACACACTCTTAAAAATGAGTCTGTCGCAGGCTGTAACCTGGAGTCCTTGAATCAGAATTACAGGGCTTTGCCCCTAAGACCTGTAATTTTTCAGAACACTGTATTTATTCTTAAGCCTGCTTCAAATTGAAAACCACTAACTAAGAATAAAAAGACAATAGGCACATGGAAAAAAGAAGAGATGCTAGGTCTGAAATGAAATTTTCTGTTGTCAGCAAAGCCACAGATTACAAATAATTTGCTTTCTTTTCCTCTTCCTAAACTCAATAGAAAGCAACACTGTGAAGTATATTTGACCTGACCAGAGTTGAACTACCTCTCTATTCCCAAAGTTATGGACATTTCTTATTGTGGATACCTGAATAAAGCATGTTTTGGACACCTGAATAAAACAAAGACCATGATTACACTCTAATTAGCTGTGCCTACTTTATTAGTGGCTGGCAGAGATAATGATGAAAGGAAGTGAGCATGACAGTGTGGTCTTACAGATGTCAGTGTCTGCAGTGACTTTAGCTTGAGCCCTTGCTCAGCCACTGTTACGATGGTAACCTGTGCAACTCTTGATTCTCTGAGTGATTACATAAGTTGTGTGCTTTGAATAAGATGTGCCCTATAGTGTAAGGCATTTAAATCTTGATCTCCAGCTAGTGGCACTGTTGTGGAAGGTTTGACACTTACTCCTTGCTGGAGTAAGTGTGTCCCTGGGGATCAAGATTGAAAAAAATGCACAAGATTTCTAGTTGATTCTCTCTGATTTTGTGTTAGTGGTTCACGACATAAGCCTAAGCCTGCCCCCAGTTGCCTCTGCTCCGCCATCCTGAACTCTAACTCCCTAGAACCATAAACCCAAATAAAATCTTCCCTCTATAAGTGTTATTTCATTTATCTCACCAATAGAAAAGTAACTAACGTGATAGGGATGTTTCAATTGATCTAACTTAATATCTATGTTATTTTTAAAAAGGGTACTTGTCATGGTGTCATGATAAGACAGGCAGGAAAACCTACTTTTGAGCTTCTGCCTCACTTCATCATCACCATGCAAAAAAAGATCAACATCACAATTTCTCATGTAGCTCTCATAAAAGGAAACAGAAGGCAAGGGAAGAGGGAAGCAGGGAAAGAGAGAGAGAAGATAAAGGGAAAAGACATCTATCATCTGTACTAGTTCATGCCATCTGTCCTTAAGCCCTCCATGGTAAGCAGAGTGTGACCATCACACATCTTCTTGTAAAGCATCTGCAGGCTATGCACATACACATCTGCTCACATTTCCATTTGCTCTAACTCCACAACCCTCACCCACTAGTTCCTCTGTCTATTTTATAAGACTTCTCTGCTTTTTCCTGGGATACTTAAAACTTTCCTATACTCAGTAGGAAAAAGTCTTGGCCTTCCAGCAATCCCAAGATTAGATAAAGCAAGCCTTTCTTACTTTAACTAAACAACATGTAGCATTTGTTCCTTTCATCCTTCTGGAGCTTGGAGAGGACAGTATATCTGCATTGTGGGAAGCACTCTAGCTGCATATCCATCCAGTTTCCATCTACACAAACTTATATTCTTTCTAAAAGCATCAGGAAAAGATCAATCTGGAAAGAATGATTTTTTTCAGTGCAAGTATGGTACTATTTCTAAAAAAGACAAAAATGCATTGCTAATATTGCTGTGATTTTCACCATCCCAATTTTGGGAAAATGATTAATTTTGGCATTATGGATATATTATAGCTGCATCACAGAACCACTGGGGAAGATTTTGAGTAATACTAATGTACCTATCCCATTCCAGGCAAATTGAATTAAAGCATTAGAGCGATTTAAAATGCTCCCCAGGTAATTTTAGTGTTAATGGGACTCGGGGCACTGTTAGACAAGTAGAGCATTAGTCCACTTGCTAGCCTACCTTCATTAGAAAGAATTCAGTGGAAGCCAGAGGATCTGATTAACTCATTTATCCCGGGATGTATCTTATCTGACTCTCAAAATTATCTGCTGGATAAATATATTTCCTATCTTGTTCCATAACTGTAACATCAAGAGGAGAACATAGACCAACATTGACATGTCCCTGATGCATGCACTTTCTGGACCTGTCAGTATTGGGTTAAACTTCTTCCTAAGCCTACAGCTCTGAAAGCCAGTTTACTGGTATGAAGAATGCTTCAATAAATCTATTTTATAGAATTGCATGAGTGAATCCACTTGAATATGACTGGAGCACAGGAGATCACTAAATGTGGGTCACCCTACCTGGATGTTCTATATTTTACACTGTTTTTGTTTAGCTGTCTGGAAGAGTCAATGTTAAGACTTCTATTTTCTATAGATTAACCATTTCCCAGAATACTAACAAATGTCAGTGCCCCTAGTTATTTGTGGTTGCTCTAATTCTTGTTTATAGAAGCTGCCAGTGAGTGCTTTTAGCACTTCCTAATAATCACAGCCTTTCTATGTACCCATTAAGGCTTCTGAAATGGCTGCTTCCCTCTGAAAAGATCTGTTGTGTTGGTTGGTAAACCAGCCTTCATAGAGCTGGGACCATGTTGCTCAGGGGGGCTTCCTATTCAAATTTGCCAAGTCACCCCTTCGAACAACAATCTGTGTTCCAATAAGTATTTTCCTCTATTCACAAGCTTTTATTACCCTCACCCAAATGAACCACCTGCATACTGACATCAGTCTATTTAAACAGATTCTGACTGAACATCTACCCAGACATTTTCTATTGTTTTCATTCTTGTCTGGTCTTTAAAAACTAACTCTAAATTTTGATGTTTTCCATAGTGTTTGTAGTGGTCAAGAGAAAGTCATGTTAGTAAAGTGTTATTTCCATACATATTTTAGGATTCATATTTTCACTGCTTAGTGTATTTCTCATATTCCTCTTAAGGTATAACTAAATTCATCAGCAAGGTGTTTTAAAACTTCCTGGATTTGTTGTGGGCTGTCACATTTTGAGTGATAATGGCCTCCATATCATACTTGAATACTTGGTCCACAGTCTGTTGAAATGTAAGTGTGATGTCGTTAAAGGATGTGTGTCACTGGGTGAGGGCTTGGAAATTTCAGAAGACAAATCATTGCCAGTCTACTCTCTCTTTCCTCTTTGTGGATATTTATTTCAGCCCCATGTCTGCTGACTTGCTACCATGTTCACTAGAAATGATGGTTTTGTACTTCTCTTTCCCAGAACTGTAAGACACAAACCCTTCTCTCTATAAGTTGCCTTGGTCATTATTATAACTAATATAGAAGATGGAACCACAGAAAATGGACTACCCCTTTGGGAAAAAATGATACTGATTTGTGGAGGAATGTGAGAGACTTGGAGACTTTGGACTAGAAAAATACTTGAATGGTACAAGCAGAGCTTAATGGATTATCTTAATAGGAGCTGAGAAGACAGTGCTAAGAGAAAAATGTGAAGCTCAGGAGGTTTCAGAAGGACACAGTGGCAGCAACTGAGCTAAGACACTGTTATTGAGATATTTTCACACACACACACACACACACACACACACACACACACACACACAAATGAGGCTGTCTTCAGATATGTCCCAAGAACGTGCCTCAGGATAAATTTTAAAGTAGGTAAAATTCTTTCTACGGAGAAGGTTTCAATACTACCTATATCAACTATGTCACATTGTTATTAGTAATCACTCTAATGCAGATTTCCCTTGAAATAGGAGCATGTACCCAAAAAGAAATACAAAATGTACAATTTCAAGAGGAAAGGGGAATCAGAAAATTTAACAATTGGGGTTAAGACTTGTTTTCAAAGAGATTTAAATTGATGCCTGATACACCCTGAAATGAAGGGAAAGATGACCTCAGAGCAAGACCATAACCCCACACCCTCTTTTCCTCTCCCCCACAGTAAGCTTCCACTTTGTGAAAGAAAAAGGCCCAAGGAATTTTCTGCTCCTAGAAACAAAACAAAACAAAATCAAAGTTTCTGCAAATGGGGACAGGAATCACACTCAATTTATTGGCCAAATTTGGCAGTGTCTTCCATGTGGTTCTGGCTTTAGAGTCATGTGGGATACATGAACAAAGGGCTTAGAGGATCTTCCTCCATGGTTGACAAGGATCACTGCTGGCAGGCAATGTGCTGCAAGGCAGTCATTCCCTGCATGAAGATCTGGAGAGAGCAAGAGGCCCTGGGGAGTTTATTGCAGGAACCTGTGAATGCATGAACTGTAGGATGATCCCTGAAAGTATGGTCTTAGAAGCTGTGAAAGCAGGATTGTGTTTGGAATCCCCAGCTTGTTGGGAGGGCCAGAGTTATCACACATTTCCCAAGGAAAAGACTATGAGGATGTTGAGGTTAGACAAAAAGGAACTTTGCATTATGGTATGGCCTGAATCATAATGCAATCATATGGAGGACAGGGAGTAAAATATGGTGGTTTGAATGTGAACTGCCCCCACAGGCTCATATGTTTAAATACATAGTCCCTAGTTGGTAGACATTGCTTGGGAAAGATTAGAAAATATGGCCATGGAGGAGGTGTGTCACTAGGGGTGGCTTGTGGCTTCAAAAGAGTTGAGACATTCCTATGGCACTCTCTGTTTCCTGTTGTGAGGCGATGGTGAACTGTGAGCTCTCCTCCTGTGCCAAGTCTGTCTGCTGCCACGCTACCAACCATAATAGTGATAGGCTATTATTGCTATGGAACTGAAAGCCCCAAATAAACCCTCTTTCTATAAATCTTCCTGGTTATGATGTTTTATCACAGTAATGGAAAAATAGTTAGTGCATCAGCCTATAATCCAAATCTGCATGCAAGGATTGCATTGATGAGATCAGTCCTGCTTTAGATTTCAAAGAAGGCAATAATGTTTATGCCTCAAGTCTTTCATCATTAGCATTTAAGAACACTTGCTGTTAGTCTCTGATCTAGATTTCTCTTGTGGAACTCCTTTTTTTTTTTTTTAAATCTAACTTCTTTATTGATTCTTTGGAGTTTCACATCATGCACCTCAAGTCCATTCACCTCCCTGTCCCCATATCCTCCCCTGACTCTTGCAGCGTCTCCCAGAAGAGAACAAAAGAAAGTAAGCAAGCAAACAAACAGAAACAAGAACAAAACAAATAAACAAACAAACAAACAAAACCAACAACAATCAGAAAAAAAAAAAAAGAAAAACCTCTTTGTTTCTCCTTTCCTGCTTTTCCAACACTGCTTCGTCTGTCCTGGTTGCACTGGGGTCTCAGTGTGCCATACAGTATACCCTTTTGTCCTATCAACTTTACTAGCAAATGTTCACTGCAACGGGTCTAGTTCAAGGCCTCTGGTACCTGGTACAACATCATCACTGGATCCTCAGTTCTGGGATATCCTGTGGCTTTCCTGAGTCTTAGAGATACTTTGGGTATTGTTCCAAAAGACCAGTCCCTTTAAGATCTCTAGCAGGTGCTCGATGGGGTAGATATTAGGGTGGGCCAACCCAAAGCCCGAGCTGTGAACCTGAGCTGTAGATGAGCTGGTTAGTCCATGCCCTCAGGGTCGGTGGGGCCAGCTCTCCTGGAAAGTTGGAGGCAGCTATCTTGCTGTAGTGTCCAGCAAGAGACAAGGCCAGCTTTCCCAAGGCGAGCGAAGGGCAGGGCCGGCTCAGTGGGGCTCTCTGATTTCATCTCTCATGGTTCCTAAGGCCCCCTGAGGTGACACAGGCCACAGACATCAGTACCGTCCCCAGATGCAGCTAGATCACGGAACCAGACATAGCCCTTAGTAGCAGCTTGGGCTTGGACAACATACTGGCTCTAGATGGAAGCGCTAGCTACTCAGGTCGGGATGTTTCTGGCGGCTGCATGGCCACGGACACCACCAAGGCCTTAGGTTAGGACCCCAATCCTGAGCTTCTGTGTGACCTTTAGTGGCAATTCATGACTCAGATTTCAACACAAAACCTAGGCATAGTAGGACCAGGGAACCAGACATGGTCTTCAGTAGCATTTGGGTCTGAATGTCATCGTTGCCCCAGTTGGCACTGCAGGCCACTCAGATTGGCACAGGCCCAAAGGCAGTATGGCCCTCAAGACACCAACAGGACTCCCTATCTCTGGTGTCTGCACGGCCTTTGGTGGTAACAGAAGCCCAGGACATTAGCACAGACCCTGGCTGCAGTGTGGCCACGGATTGCAGAAATGGCCCTTAGCTGCAGCTCTGGCCCAGACGTCACCATATTGAGTATCAGTGCAGGCCACTCAGATCTGCTTGCATTTATGGCCCTCGGACACCAACCTGCATTCAGGTGGCTGATCTGACCCTGGGCATATGCATTGGTGGCAACAGGAACCATATGCATCAATCCAGACCGTGGCCACTATAGGGCCACAGACCCAGACATGATCCCCTGCAGCAGCTTGGGTCTAGTTGTCTCCATGGTCCCAAGTGGCAGTGAAGGCCACCCAGATTACCACATACCCAGCGGTAGTGTGGACCCTGGACCCAATCACAGGCCCAGGAGGCGGCCCAGACCTCTAGAATCAGCATGGACCTCACTGGCAACAGGACCACAGACATCAACAGACTCTGGTTACTGTAGGACCAGGGACTCAGACATGGCTCTTGGCAGCAGCACACCCAGACACCACCATGGCCCAGAGTAGCAAAACAGACCTCTCACATCAGTCTATTCCTCGCCACCTTTACCATGAACCATTCTGTTTCTCTGTCTCTCCCATTTCTCCACCACATATTTACTTATCATGATGAGGCCCACCTCCTCGAAGCCACAAGGTGTGGCGGGGGGTGGGGGGAGGAGGATGGATGGGGGGGTCTGTGGATGTCTTCCTGCCAGCCATGGCCATAAGGACCCTGGCTGGCTAGTCCCAGTCAGAGCCAAACTGCAGCAAGCAGGACAGGGATGTCTTGTTGAATTCTTAATCTAAGGACTTCCCAATTCCTGTTCCAGCACATACCCTAATATTCCCCCTTAACTGCATCAGAATTTGTTGGACTGCATCTGGACAGATGGCTTAGTACATAAGAGTGCTTGTTGCTTTTCAGAAAATTTAAGTTTGGTTCCTAGAACCCATGTTGGTAGTTCATAAACTCTGTTGTAACTCTAGCTCCATGAGATCTGACTCCCTCTTCAGGCAGTTGCAGACATGACATGAACACACACACACACACACACACACACACACACACACACACACACACACACACCACATCCACAAATAAGTGTTTTATTTGAAACAAAGGTTATGGTTTCTAATCACTCTGTTTTACCTTTGAGATTGTAAGCTCAGTATGCTCTGTGAATTTTGTTGAGTTCTATTTCTAAAATAATAGTATTGTTTCACAATAATGTAATCACCATAAAATGTTGGCTAAATCCTGGCTGAGACCATGAACCATGCTGCTCTCTGTAAGCTTTCTTATCATTTTCTTATTCATTTCAAGATCTTGACTTTCAGCTTTGGCATAGCTTTTACATTGTTCTTCTTCTAAAGATATCATTATTTCTTCTTAATTCCTTTCAAGGACTCTTCTTATTTTGTTCTCAATTATTTCAATTATTTTCTGGACTTTTGAAGTGTGGTTTGTCTGCAGTGCTTATTTTTGCTGTCTGATGTTACCGTAGTTCATTGTCACAGTTTTATTACATATAGATTTCAATTATGTATACTGATTGCACAAAGATCAGTATTTCTTTTTTGAATACTAAAAAGACGTTTATAGGACATGAAAGGAACAGAGGCAACTTGAAGTGTTTTGTGAATGGTTGAGTGATCCAATAAACTATAGCTTGAGTCTGTATCAAATGCTAGAAGACTTTGAAAAGGCAAATGAAAACCCAGACTTTTACTTCAGAGTATTATCACACCACAGAAGTATAATGGAAGCCACAGAGTTAATTTATAATTTTGCAGGTATCAAATTTATTAAGCAAAAAGTAATGTAAAATGCAAAAACACATGTTATTTAACTCAATGGATCTAGTACACTTCATACCTAAAATAGACATAACTGTTAGCGGGATGTGTCTCTTCTTATTGTCTTTAACATTCAGTGTGCATTTCACAGTCATGGCTAGTCCAGATTCAAACGCCAGTTTCAGTTTCTCAACCACACTAATTACACTTTTTGTGCTCATTAACCCCTTGTGGATAGCCACCCTGAGTCAGGCAGCATGGCCAAAGTGAATGGAAGTCCTTGCAGGTACCTCCAGCAGGAAACAAATGCAACAAGATGAGCTTTGAAAGTCAGATAAAAGTATATACTGTTCTAACATAACTGGCAGAATTAGTCATGTTTGTTTGCTTAAACAGACATTCAGCCACCTTTTGCAAGAAAGAAAAAAAAGACCACTCCAGCAGGAGGAAATGATAATGATTAAATAACCTAGACTTAAAAAAAATATTAAGGGTATACCAGTGAGTAGGATAAATTACACATCAAGATTTTGGAAATCTTGTCATCTATTTTTACACAAATCACCACATGTACTGAGAAAGGGTCTTTCTTTTTGCTTAAGTCACTTCTTTCACTTATCCTTTCCCTTTTTCCTGTGGTCCCTGTCTATCAAATCACATAGTGAATTGAGGCAGAAATAGAAACCCAATAGGAATTGATCTGAACCTGATTATGGAAAGGCATACTGTAGTTGAAAATAATAAAAGAGAAACCATGTCACAGAATATGAACGTCTTTCAGGCTAGATTTTCCTGCCACACAACTTTGATAAAAATAGCATTTTTTTTTCTGTTGCTAAATAGCACTGGGATTGAGCTGGGAACTCAGAACCATCCCAGACACTTCCCAGCTTTCAGCATGCTAGTCACAGAGATGCAAACATGCCTCCAGCCTTTAGCTTACCTCCTGGTTTTTGACCTTGGACTTGTCCTCACTCCCACATGTCAGATCAAGAAAACCAGGCAACAGCTTGAAAGAGGCAAGGTGTGTAATATAAACACAATGAAATCTCTTCCCGATAACTCCTATTGATTCTCCAGGGCTTTGAGCCATGTCACATTGACTTTTTTTTTCCTTTCTAGGCAAGCTGACTGAACATACATTTTACTGGATTTATATGACTTTTGCAAGCCACTGGGATGCCAATTAACCAAGTGCTAATGCAGTACAAGATCTAGTGGCCAGAAATAATTAATTCTTCTCTGTGGAAGCCTAAATCATGGAGAACATTTTATCTTTTTGGAGAAGGCAGCCATGGATCCTCTGTGTGAAGATGCTATTGGGGTGCAGTTTCTTTGTTCCTTTTCTCCCACTTTGCTGCTCCTTGGATTTCTTTCTGAATTTCAGCCACTGCATGTTTATTTCTGATGAACTTTGGAAAAGGAAGTGAAAAAATAAGGCCAAAGACTTATAGCATGAATATGAATATGGTTTTAGAGAAGGAAGCTGGCATAGATGAGCATCAGGAGGGCATTTTTATCTCCTAGCTTTTTAATCAACAAAATAAAGCATTCCATGCTTTTTTTTTAGCTAATGATTATATTATCCTACATTGAACTTTAATTATAGCTACTTTTTCATATAAAAATAGTATTTCCATGCCTGTACAGGGATACAAATAGAGTGAACCCCATGTCTAAGGTAGAAGTAACAGAATTAAGAGAATGATTTATTTCAGTTTTTTTTTGTTTGTTTAGAATATGTAATATTCAGTGCCAGACAAGCACTCCAAGAATGTCCTGAGATGGCATGATTAGCTGAGAAATGGTGTTATAAGGGAATAAATTTTGTCTTAAAATGTTTGCAAAGTCTACAAATACAGTGTCTCTGACACTACAATAATATATTGTGAACAATTAATCAGCCAACTTAATATAGGAAGATAAAATAAGTAATTTAAAAAGAAATTGGAGGTCGAGCTGTGGTTTAATATTAAAATTCTCACCTAGTATGGGTGAGGCATTAGGCTTAATCCCTGATATTACAAAACATAAAACAAAACTAACAAATTAACTATAAATTAGATATCCATATTTGGAAACTATTAGAGGGAACTTAAATATCATAACAATAAACAATGAAAACAGTATTTTTTACCTTTTTTTTTTTAACCTGGAGACTCTGTTTAGAGAGTTGTTACTATCACAAATGTTAAATCAATTTATCTAAAGATCTGGAAACCTAATTGAGAAGGAGCTCAGTAATAAATCAGTGATAATTTGGGTGTAGAAAAATTGTTAAAATAAGGGTATGAGAAGACACTTGTACAACGAAAAGGACCAAATATATCAAAGTGCTGCCTATAGAATATGAAGCAGAGGCATGTTAAATAAGAACCACGGGGTGAAAATAGCTCTGTGCTTTCAGGTTTCCTGATTCAGACATTATTATGTGGTTTGAAATGCCATGTTAAAATGTGGAAATAGCAGTGTTGATGGGCTCTGCCTGAAACTTCAACGGTGCAAATGAAGGTTGGCAGGGGAAACCCTCCTTTTCTAGAGCCATCAGCATCTGCTCAATCAGATGACCTAATAAAATCAACACACAGATGCATTTTATGGTTTGGGGGTGTTTTCTCAGGGAATGGATTAGATTCAGCTAATGAAGGCCAGATAGTCAGCTTCATGCCCAGGCTGGCCCTGGGTGGCGTGCCTGGCCAAGAAAAGCTCAATAACTAAATGGCAAAGAGGAACAGATGAGCCCCATAATTGGCAAAGGGTAATGTTCTGGGGGTAGCTACAGGGCTGGCTGAGTTTGGAGATACTAATTTAAGTGTGATCTTTTGTAGATGCTCTGGAGTGCTAGGATTCAACAGGCTGCTTTGAGGTTGCAGCGAAGCAAAATGTTAGCATTTAGTTACATAGAGTTCAAATACTCACTCTGTTGCCAAATTAATTTCTAGGATATCCATGACAAACAATTCCATGTGTGTTTGACTATGTGTTATTAGTATTCAATTTTCAATTATACAGCTTCTTATGAGCTATTGCTATGTTTAGACCTGATCTAGGAAGAAGGTAGGGTACAATTCAGAATGTTTCCACCTTCGGGTTACTATTGCTGTGATTAAACACCACAATCAAAAGCAGGTTTGGGAGGAATGGTTTATTCTGATTATACTTCCATATCCCTGTTCATTCATTATCAAAGGCAGTCAGGGCAAAAACCTGGAGTCAGAACCTGACATAGAGGAACAGTGATAACTGGCTTGCTCAGCCTATATTTTTATAGCACCCAGGAATACCAGCCTAGTGTTGGCACCACCCACAATGGGCTGGTCCATCTGCCATCTACCATTAATTAAGAAAGTGCCCTGTAGCCTTGCCTACTGTCATTTCTAATGGAGGCATTTTATCAATAGAAATGTTCTACTCTCAGATGACTCCAGCTTGTGTCAAGTTGACAAAAACTAACCTGTACAATTTCCCAGCCTATAACTATATAAGCTCTGCATAAAATAGAGAATGGCATAGATTCTGTATGTCTCCTTTGTCATTAGACAAGAGAGTCACAGAGATCTAGAGATTTTGAGTAAAAGATATATTTAAATGATATGCACATCAATGGGTAAAGCTAGATTGGTCCTTGTCTGTGCATTTTCATACAACACTTCCAGTAGTTGATGCTGTGCTAGATGATATAGGTTATTTTCTATTCTTCTAAAAGTTGCAGTCTATTCTGAGAAGTGATATAGAAGTCATCATGCACTATGACATGTCCAGCATGAGAATTTCACATTGATCTCAGATTTAGCATATTTGAAAGTGGGAAAATTTAAATATAAAATGAGGGAAGTAGAGAAGAAATTGATTAGAAAGTAATAGTTTGTGGTTCTGTAGCATGCTGGCATGTAAGGAGTGTGACATCTATCTTGTATGTAATAAGGAGGATGTTATGAGTTTGAGACAATAGAGTTAAGTAATGGTGATAATAATAGGAAAAAGAAAAACACAAAAGGAAAAAAAAGAAGATGGAGGAAACAAAGGATCAAGAGGAAGTGGAGAAGGAAAGAAATGAGTCATTGAGACAATTTCGGTAGAACTTTTCCTATAGCAACTCAATTATTGTAAAAAGAAATAAATATCTGAAGAGACTGCAAGATTTTTTAGTGTGACCAAGCTGGGCATGGAGATGTAGGCCAGGAATTCTGGCATCTGGGAGGTAGAAGGAAGAAGGAAAGGTAATTGTCAGTGCATCCTCTGCTAAGCATGGACTTTACTAGGAATCATGATACAAGCTCCCTAGCATCAGTAGAGGTTGGGCAAACTTCTCAACCTTCCCATGAAATTTTCTTCATCACACAACTGAAACAGCAAAAGAATGGTGATCATTAAAATAGCAGTGATTATAACAATAAACACATGAAGATTACTATGTTAGCAACATTCAAAGTTGGGAGAGAATAAAATAAGTATATATGAAAAATAAACCCAACAATATAGTTTGTGTCTCAGAATTTAGGGAACATTATCTCTTTTCAGTTTCTCCCTATGTGATAATAAGATCTGTAAGCATATGAGGTGTCTTTCTTGCACTATGCTAACTCTCAGCCCTTATAATAGAGTTACTTAAAATATAAACTAAGGCCACACTCAATGCTTATTTGGGTCTCTACAATTTTTAAGGAACTATAGTCATTTCTGGGTGTCAAGTGGAAAATCAGAAGACTCTTAAACTTTAATAAGTTCATCCTAGAGTGCTGCCCATCTGATTCCACTATGACGACCCAGAGGGTGTATCTGTATTCTTCTCTTGTGTTATGTGATCATACTCTTCTATTCTTTGCAGTAGTTGACAAGCTGAAAACAGTTGTCCACAAGGGATCTAGGGAACTTTCTCCCCTATTTAGACTTGTCCTGCATCATACTTTACCTCATGTCAGGCAGTATTAGGGTGGCTATGGTATTGTTGTCATCCAGCTAAGGGAAACCATTCAATTTATATTTAAATGAAATGCTGTTCTGTGATTTACTACCATATCTAAATATAATTGTCTTACTTCAGGCTTTCTGTTGCAGAAACAATTTCCCAGAATGCTCCTAACTCAAATTGAACTGCACAGGACAAAGTTGCAGGGACAGATATTATTTCCTAATAGAAATATATCTTCCAAGAGCAGCACTCATATTGTCACTAAGGAAGAAATGAAATTTAAGTATTCAGAGACAGAAGCTAGTTTGTGGACTATCAAACTATCCAAAGCAATATAACAAATAATAGGAAGTGAGTACTGTTGTGTTGATGCATGCTTCTAACCCTAGCATTCAGGATGTAGAGGCAGACAGATCTCTGTGAGGTGGAGGCTAGCCTAGTCTACATAGCAAGTTCCAGGATAGTCAGGACTCATAGACAGATCCTGTCTCCAAGCAACAAGAATAACAACAACAACAACATAAATAGATAGATGATAGACAGACAGATAGATAATAATTGAATAAAATTCAGTTGTCTCCAATACTCAGATCGATTTTTTCCTGTTTAGACTGTATCAGCTATTCAGCATATAAAATAAATGCATAAAATATACTTTGATATAAATCATGGAAAATCATTTTTAGACCTTCAGATTGTAGAGCAGACATGATGCAAAATGATAAGGAATAATATATTTGTGTTTGAAGTTTTATGTTGCCCACCCTAGACATCAATTAAAAACCGATCAAGAATAGAAGAGGATCAGTAATGTCTATTCTTTCTATATTAAAATATGAAACATTGTTATGATAAGATACATCGTGTTTACCATAATTAATCATCAATCAAAGGAAAATCCAAATGATAAAGATACACAGGGAAATAAATCTAAGATGCTTAAAAATACTATTCTGATAAATGGTAGATCTATTCTTAAAGGAAATAGAGGCAGTGGTGGTGCACACAAAATCAGGGAACTCAGCATTCAAAGCAGAGAATGTGCAGCAATGTGTAAGGGGGAGGGAAATTGAGGAAAGTATTAGGCTTCAACTTATGTTGTTCCCCTGCAAACAAATGCATGTACCCATACACCCATACACATGGAAACACATACATCTATACATATAACGCTCCTCATACACACATGCACAAAATTCAAACTGTAAGTAGGGGTGTGCCTCAGTGGTAGAGTGAAAATATTTCAACACTTAATGTTCCTATGCATCTATTAAAAGATAAAAGTACTAGAAAGGTACCACAATGGTTAAGAGAAATTCTTGTTCTTCTAGAGGACCCAGGTTCAGTTTCAGAGCACCCACAGTTGAAGGATCACAGCTACTTAGAACTTCAGCGTCATTGGATCCAATGCCAGTTTCTGGCCTCTTAGAGCACTGCACACATGTAACAACACACACACACACACACACACACACACACACACACACACACACACACAAAATTTCTTAAGCATCAATGATCAATTGCCTATGTTCTATACACTTATAATACATTCTATAATTTCTAGATATTTATCTAAGAAAAAGAAATATATAACTGCACACATATGAATGTTTATAATATTATATATTGTGCTCCAAAATATAGCGACATGAAATATAAACTGTTTGTTTTGTGGATGAATTTAAGGTCTGTGTGCCCAATGGTTTCTCAGCAAAGAAGCTCAATCTTGATTCATGTGGCAGCATGGATGAATCTCTACACACAATGTGCTAAGCAAAAGACATTTCTAAATACTTCCATACAATTCTATTTATGTGGCAATAACTAAGTCATGTTTCAGAATAGAAAAATGACATTTTGCCCAAGGCTCTGGGCTGTTGAAGGAACTGCTTACAAGAGAAGTGAGAAAGGTTTACAAGTTGACAGGAATGCTGTCAATGTTGATTGTAATAATGGGTATATTATGAATGTATTTGCTAAATCTGAATGAACTATACACACTTAAAATTTGTACATTTTATTACAGAGAAATATACTTCAAATGGTTATTTAAAAATATCTGTTCACTAGCCAGGTGTGGTGGCTCATGCCTTTAATCCCAGTGCTAGGAAGCAGAGGCAGGTGAATCTCTGAATTTGAGGTCAGCCTAGTCTACAAAGTGAGTTCTAACAAAGCGAAGGCTGTTACAGACAGAAACTCTGTTTTGGAAAACAACACACACATACACACATACAATCTGTTCACTAACATTTTTTTTCTTAAGTTCAGAATTTCTACACATTTTTATAAAGTGATGTAAGGATCCTCTTCTTGCATCTGCAGTATGTATCTCATTCATAGACTGGGAACAATAACACTGTCCTTTCCATTGTGGAGTAGGAACAATGGAAGTTTCATCTAGAAATGTATTCTCTGTACACTAGCCCATTAACGTCTCCATAGCACCTTTCTCATCTTGAGCATCTTGAGTTGTTTTCTGGCTTTCTGTTGTACTTGCACCTGTAATGGCATCTTCTCCCTCCCCCTGCATTTCCACATCCTGGTGTCTGCCTTATTGAGACCCCAGGGCTTGCCCTTATTTTCAGGCTACATTGTGAAGGCCTGTTTGTAGGAACTATTGTTAATTTTAGCTTCCAGCAGTTTACTGACAAGACTATTTAAACAGTATTGACTCCTCAGTCTCCACTAGTCATGACAGGTACCACCCCAAGGTGTCTTGTGCAAGTCATACAAAAGGTCAGATATAAATGCATTCCTTTCCCTGCATCGTATCCCACTCCTCCCAGCACCAGGCCCAATTATTCCTATTTTGAATGTCAGTGTCTTCATCACAATTGAACAGCATAATGCACAATATACTTAGGTGACAATTTTTAGCTGGCAGCAGATCTGATTAATGAGGCAAGTCTGAAATTAACTTTTCCTCATGCCAAGCCAATTTCCCAAGTCATGTTAAACTCCCTTTGTTATGTTGCCCATTAACATCTTCACCACCAGTAACTGTTGAAATGCCATGCATTTTCACTGAACAGGCATCCATCCATGTCCTGTTACCCCTATAAATACAATGTAACATGATTTAATATTAACACAGATAAATGTGTTCATTTGGGGAGCTCTTTATTCAATACAATATTTCCTGATTACACATTGACTATATGTATATACAAATAGATGTACTATGTTCAAAATAGTAATAGGTGCAACCTGAAGACAAACATGGAACACAGAAAGGCAGAAATCTTTGACATGTAATTACTAGGAATAGCAGCAATTCCATATGCTTTTCAAAATATATATCCAGTCATGTAACCAAAGAGAGAACGCCTTTCCCATTCAAAATTAATTGTCCAAAGGAATGCTGTTCCCCATGCTGAAACTGTTTCAGAGCTCAATTTAAAAACAAAAAAGGCAAGTGCCCTGATTCTTTCCATATATATTTAAGAAAATTTGACACAGACCCACAGAACTTAAAAACAAACATTGCATATTATCAAATAATTATAAGCAAATAAGTTAGAAATATGCTAATGGAAGATGTGTTTACAGTAAGTGGTAGGTGACTAAAAATTACCAGAATGTTTTTCAAAAATGTTAAGCCATAATTACTAATTTTTTTTTTTATGTCACATGAAAGGAGACTTACTTCTCAGGTGTCATCCTAACTGAAGACAATTAAAATGAGGTCAGTTTTACAACCTGGGAGAAATGATTATAATTATTACATATCAAGTGAGAAAATTCTAGGTTATTTAAATTTCCATAACCTCAGGAGAAAACAGTATCTATTTTATAATGTTGAAAGAAGAAAGTGGGCATGGTGGCATATGCTGATAATCTCAACACCTGGGAGGTAAATGAGGAAGATCACAAGTTCAAGTCCAGTCTGGGTTGAGTAGCGAAGACATTGCTGAAATTAATTAATTAGTAAGTTAATAAGTTAATTAGAATTGCTCTTATGAATAAATTGCTATGAAAGTACTTGATCTAATGCACAATATCTAGTTTTAATAGATACTAGCTAATGATTATTAGTATCATCATTATTATCTTTTGTATATGTGTACAGTCAGTGTGTGTGTGTGTGTGTGTGTGTGTGTGTGTGTGTGTAACATATAGGTGTGTGAGACTGTGTTCCCTGACTAAGCCACTAGAATTTAGTTAAGATAATTTTATTAAGGATATTCATGCCCAACTGTAAAAATCTACATTTTTTACTAAAGCAAAATTAGTAAAATTGTTTAGCAAAACAATGCAACTATGGCTGTACTTCTGAAAAGCATAAAATGTCTTCCTTGATTTTGTCACATTTTCTGCCCCAGGCACTGCTATATTTTCAGCAAAAACCACAGTTTGTTTGTGAAGAGTGGAAGAAATGTGATGGGGCATATCACAGGTAGAGTAGAGTCACGCAGGGTGTGATGACACACTCCTACAATCCAGAGCTCAGGAGGTTGATGCAGATGCATGACTAGAGTTGCAAGCCAGTGTGGGCTATATAGTGAGTTTCAGGACAGAGTACACTATAAATATTTAAAAAGAAAAAAAAACAAAAACAAAACGAAACAAAAAAAACAACCAACCAAACAAGCAAACAAAAACTTATCTAAAACACACACACACACACACACACACACACACACACACACACACAAAACCTGTCATCATAGAGCCTTCATCCTGTGACTGATGGAAGCAGATACAGAGAGCCACCACTGTGCACCAGGCCAAGCTCCAGAAGTTCAATCAGTGAGAGAGAGAGGAGGGATTCTACAAGCAAGGGACATCCAGATCATGATGGGAAAACGTACAGAGACAGCCAGCCAAACTAGTGGAAACCCATGAACTGTAGACCAGTAGCTGTGGAGCCCCCACGGGACTGGACTAGATCCCCTGGATACTTAAGACAGTTGTTTAGCTTAAATGGTTTTGGGGGACCTCAGACAGGGGGATCCGGATCTGCATGAGCAGGCTTTGTGGAGCCCATGCCCAAGGTGTGAGACTGTGCACAACCTTGGTGCAGGGGGGAGGAGCTTGGACGTACCTCTACTGAATGTACCAGGCTCTGCTGACTCCCCATGGGAGACCTTGACTTGGTGGCAGTGGGAATAGGGGTGGGTTAGGGGGAGGCTGGGGCGCAGGAAGAGAGAGGAGGGGATCTGTGGTTGGTATGTAAAATGAATAGAAAATTTTTAATAATAAAAATTTTTAAAAAAGAATAAAAAATTAAGAAACTTATCTTAAAAAAAGAAAGGAAAATATACAAACAAACAACAAAAAAAACCCAGTAATTAATGAAATAAATAAAAACAGGAAGGGTGGTTTAGCAGATAAAAATGTCTGCTCTACAAGCCTGTAGATCTGAATTCAAGTCTCCAAAACCCAATAAAGATGGAAAGAGAAGCAATTCCACAAAAGCTGTTTATTCACTTGTGTGCCTGTGAGCTAAAACACATAGAGATACTACTACTAATACTACTGATAATAATAATACTAAATAATTTTAAAGTCCAATCAACAAGAAAGAGAGGGATTGTATGAGCAAGAACTGTCACGACCATGATTGGAAAAAGCAAAGGGATGAATAGACAAACTAATGGAAACACATGAACTATGAACCAATAGCTGAGGAGCCCCCAACTGGATCAGGCCTCTGATAAGTGAGAAAGTCGATTAGCTTGAACTGTTTGGGAGGCCCCCAGGCAGTGGGTCCAGGACTGTCCTTAGTGCATGAGCTAGCTGTTTGGAACCTGGGGGCCTATGCAAGGACACTTTGCTCAGCCTGGGTGAAGGGAGGAGGGACTGGACCTGCCTGGACTGAATCTACAAGCTGAGCTGAATGCCCAGGGAGTCCTTGCCCTGAAGGAGATGGGAATGGGGGGTGGCTGGGGGGGGGGGTGCGGGAGAGGGAGGACAGGGGAATCCGTGCTGATATGTAAAAATTAAATTAAATTATAAATTAAAAAAAAAAACAAAGAATAATGTCTGTTGAAATTGGGTTTGACCCCTGGTCACTACAATCATCAAGCCAATACACTTAATCTTAGAAAGTAAAATTTACCATTCTTCAATGACTTGAGATATTTATTAAGAAATTTAATTAAAATGGTACTTAGGGATATTTAGTAGTTGGTAGCTAGTGTGTTTTTGTTACCATAATTGTGGACAATTCATCAGATTATATACAGGAAGACATTGTTAATTTTTTTTATTTCTTGTTAAGATATGCAGTTATAAGTTGCTGAATTGTGAGATGCAATTAGAAATACTCAGGTGAAAGTAAAGTCCTGCAATAGTTACTGAGTACTTTGACAGCAGCTTAACCATCTTTAAGGATGGAAGCAGAGAAGAAAGAAAAGTGTGAGGGAGTGGAGGGAAGAAAGAAGATGAGCAACAGAGAGACTTGGAGAGGAAGCTGGGAAGAGAAAAGAAAATGTATACAGCAATAGCAATTGCAGAAAAAATATACATATATATTTATATATTGTATATATATAATGTATTTCTATGTTATATATAAAGTAAGGGACAAATACCTTTAAAGAGTATAACTCTAAGCTTAACTAGATCTTACATCTCCAGCTGTGTTACTTTTTGAAGCATAAATCTAATTCATCTATCAATAAAAACCAGGAGTCAGGATCTTGCCTAAGTGCTTGGCTGTGGGTCTCTGCATCTGCTTCCATCAGTCACCAAATGTAGGTTCTATGATGACAGTTAGGGTAGACACCAATTCAGCAGGGGAAGGCTAGTTCAAGCACCCTATCCACCATTGCTATGAGTCTTAACTGAGACAATCTTGTGAGCCTGGTTTTCCTAGCTACAGATTTCTCCCTACCCACTTAACAGTACTTTCTGTCAAGATATCTCTTCCCTTGCTCTCCTTTCCTATCTCTTCCCCAACTTGGCCACCTGGAACCCTCATTCTCACCTCTGATCCGTGTGTGTCCCTCTTAGTGTCCCCTCTTTACCTAGCATCTCTGGGATTGTGTAATGTAGCCTGGTTATCCTTTGCTTTGTGTCTAATATTTACTTATGAGTGAGTACATTGGGCAAGACCGTGGAGTTCAACTGAAGAGAGGGAGGAAGATTGAAGGAGCAAGGGGTGTCAGGTTCATAATGAGGAAAACCACAGCGATAGCTGACTCTAGATAGTAGCTCATGGACTCTGGACTGACAGCTGGGAACCCTGCAGGTACTGCACTAGGCCCTGTGAATGTGGGTGAAAGTTACATGGCTTGGTGTGTTTGTGGATCCCCTGACAATGGGACCAGAACTTATACCGGGTTCATGGAACTGGATTTCTAGAGTCCATTCCCTGTGGTGTGATGCCTTACTCAGCCTTGATAGTGGGAGGGGCTAGGTTCTGCCCCAACTTGGTATGCCAGCCTGTGTTGACTATACAAGGAGGCCTTATCCTCTATAAGAGGGAATAGGGTAGGATGGGGTTATGGCGGGGGGAAAAAAAAGGGAGGGGGAACAGGGGTTGTTATGTAAAAGGAAAGAAAAAAATTTAAATAAAAAAAAAACTATGTATGCAATGAACATTACAGATCTTTCCTGCTGTTGTCAATGTGTCCTAAAAAATAATACAACAACTATTTATGTCAAAAACTAACAAACAAAAAAACCAAAAACCAGTTGTCAATATATGAGGGCTAACCTGAAAGATCAGAGAAGCAGGGGAGCAGCCATCATGACTTCCTACCTCTTCTGTTCCTCTGACCAAAAGGGCCTAGATCCTCTTTGCCTCATTATAACTTCCTGTCTCTAATCTCAACAGAACTCCAGATCTCTATGGTTAATTAGTGACCAGCTCTATCCTCTGCCTCCAAGCAAGCTTTATTTGTCAGAATACAAACAAAGTATCACACAACAACTTTTATCAATTTACTTTTTTTTAAGTTCATACTTTACATTCTTGATAAAAAAAGGTATTGTCAAAACATACATACATACATACAATCTCACAGGCTGATATTTAGCCAATTATGTTTTGCAGTAGTAAACAGGACAGATGTCCCTTGTGTTCTTAAACATTGTGGGTATTCTGGAATGCTGGACCAGTTGAAAGCCAACTCTAATGCCTGATAAGTGACTGTGCAGACTGGTAATGACTCTCATGTAACTGCTCAGCTTTTATGTCTCTACATCCTCAAAACTATGCAAAACATATCCCTTCTATACATGAGAAATATCAACCCAAAGTCTAATCAAGAGATAGAATGACAAGCCAGGATTCAAACCTTGGTAACTGGGACTGAATGTTTATTGTATGTGAAAATTATATGATTATATACTAAATAAAAAAGCAAAATGGCATACTTTGTGATGAGTTCAGAGGATTTCCTAAATTAATGATACTGTAATCTTCTACTTCACAATTCATCTGTGAAATGGGGTCATTATTCCATTTGTTTCTCCGCTGGAAAACAAAACATATGGACATGAAAATCTCTAAAGTACCCTAAAATCTTGGAAGAAGAGTTGACAAAATTGTTCTGGAATTGAAACATTTGTTGCACACTCATGAAGACTGGAGTACAGTTCCCATCCCAATACAAGAAGCCAGAGTTCTGCACAAGCCTGTAACCACAGATAGGAGAGGGCACTGACAAGTGGATTATGATGGGTGGGAACCGTTGAATGCTAGCATGACAGAAATCAGAGCCTCAGGCTCAGGAGAGACCCAGATACAAGAAAGAGAGTGTTACAGAACATCAGCACTTTCTTCATGTTTCTACAGCACAAAAGCTTGGAATACACACATATGCAATACACAAGTGCATGTGAACACACACACACACACACATACACACTAAAGCAAAGACACACACATATATATATATATATATAAATACATATATGTCTTTTTTAAAGTAGAGACGTTTCCCCAAAGAAAAGAGTTTATGAGCAGAAAATAAATGATTACAATTTTTGTAATTCTATTGACCTCCCACCAACATTTTCATTCTTTCTTCCCTGGAGGTCCATGATTTGATTCTGAGAATTACAGATATATCTATGAAAACATGTTTGTTTGTTTGTTTTGTTGTATTTTCCTCTTTTCTATAATATAATAACACAGGTCATCTTAAAGGCTCTAAGATTTTTAAAATTAAAGGCAGAAGGTTGTGCATAATATACCATTATAGTGTTTTATATCCTTTGATTTATTTCCTGTGGTTTAAAAATGGTGAAAACAATTATAACACATTTCTGTAAGAAATTATTTGTTTTATGATGTTTATAAGTTTGGAAATGTTTGTGGAGATATAAAATGGTAAATATTAATGAAAAGTAATGTCTTAAAAGAGCATAGAGGAAAAGGAAAGCAGTGGGTTCCATTGGAAAGAGAGCACCAGTGAGAGAATGGAGAGCAGTGGTAGGTGAGATTGACTAAAACCCATTCTATAAATGAAACTGACAATACAAAACAGAAAAAATGTTCTCACTCAATATCCTCTATTGTAAATTGCATTTTAGAATGTTTTAAATGAAGTAGAATTCTGTCATATCTCCCCCTCTCCTTCCTTCTTCCAGCCCCTCCCAGCTACTTCCCTCAAACCCCTTTTATATCCCTCCACTCTTAAGTTGATATATTTGATTAATGTGTGTGTGTATATATATATATAATATATATAATATATATATATAGTATATATGTATATATATATGTGGATAGATTGACAGAGAGACAGACAGATGGACAGATAGATAGATGATAGATAGAGAACATGCTGAGTCCATTTTTGTTGGTCACATGTATATGGTTTTAATGCTAACCACTTTGCCCTGGACAATGAAATAGACAGACATGTTAATATGGAAAGTTAAATTTTGAAGGTTCCTACCCCTAGAGAAAGAACTAAAGGCAACTAATGACAGTTAAAAAGAAGGAAAATTATCCTGTCCTAGGAAATGAGCCGACCTATTGGCTGTTCAGTAGAAAGCAGTCAGCCTTGAAACCATACAAACACCAGCAGCCACGGCAAACTACCAACATGAAAGATATGCATAGAAGTGCAATAGTGACACTCTCTGATGGGTGGCAACCAATAGCTGTCTAATTGAACAGAAAACCCACTACACAGAAGGAAATACTGCCTGGCACTGGAAACCTAGCCAGCTTTCTGGGGCTACTGAGGTCATGGACTTTAAGTGAAGATTCTACTACTACCATTTGGCTGAGCCACCATCATTTCTAATTGCATTCAAAAACTTATACTTAGACCCAAAAGAGAAACGTAGCTACCCCTCTTCATCAAAGAAGCTTCTCATTACAGAAAATAGAGCCCATCACAGAAAGCCATAACTGGACACAGGACACTAGCCCCAATGGATACATGTATATTGCAGCTCCTGCATCTGTCTGTGGCTTAGGGAACAGCACAGAAGAAGGGGCAGGATTATAAATGCCAGAGCACCAGGAAGTCTGCTGTGAAACAGTATCTCAGAGAAATAGATATATAAGTATCCAATTCTCTTATGAATGTTATCTATTTAGTGATTATAATAAACAGGATCTAAGTTAGGGCTCCATACTTGCTAAGTCAAGCCACTACTGAAGGGACACTGGTAGGGTAGACATGGCTCTGGTAGGCCTTGTCCTTCTCCCTACTCCTTCTGCCTTGCTAAAAGCCATTAGATTACATTCCTAAAGCTAGCCACCAAGGTCTATTCTTTATTCGGCTAGTTCCTCCTCCAAAGGCTGAATATCAAGATTGACCAATCAAACATATTGAAGTCCAGCAACCAGAAGCCCCTTTGGCTTACCTAATTAACATGCCCATTTAAAATTAAACACCTCATCTGAACAGAGCGTTTCCCACTTTACCTTTATAAACTGCTATTTGCCTATGTGCCAAGTCTATCTCCTTTCTATCTAGAGGCAGTCCTTCGTTCTCCTTTGAACAAATATCCCTGTCCCCTTTTCCTTGTTCCCTTACCTTTCTCCGCTGTCCTCTATCTTCTGTCTTTGTCTCTCTGGGGCAAATAAATCTCCTTTGTGCTGAAAACTTGGTTGTGTGGTCCTGAGCCAATACCGATCCTTTCAACTGCTTCACCACTGAGCTATCCCTGCAGCCATCATTACATTTTGTTAATGTTAATTCAGGGTTGCACTAACTTGCTCAGGATGGCAGGAACTCATTCTATGGATCAAGTAGGACTAAAAGCTTGTCATCTTCTTGCCTCAGCTTCATGTTAGAGGAACTACAAGGCTGTTCCATAAAGCCATTCAGGAATCTAATGAACGAAAACCCCAAACTCAAATCTCAATTCGGCTACTTCATGCAGTAGTCACAGTAGTTTAGGAAATTGCATCCTCTTTGAACTGATGTTCTCACATGTGGCAACTGGTGAATTTTATTCCAGAATAATGGAATTCAGGGATATATTGCACATTGAGCACTTCATGAGTTCTAATTCAGGTAAGTATTCAGCGAATGTGAAACAGCCTTCTCCCCATCTCACTACAGGCTCTATGTGTTTGTTAAACCAAGATCACTGAGAACAAAAGCATTGCCTAATAGGCAAGTTGTGTTTAAGAATAGAATTTGTGGCGAATCCTGGTAGGAAAGAAGAAACACTAAGTACTCTCTGTCACATTGGCAGGCACCCATCTTGTCCTGGACCTAATGGAGATAGAAAGGCAAGCCTTGGGTAAAAAAGCCTAAAGGAAAATGAATTGTACCAATACTCGCCTTGCAGTCACCTAGAAGAGAGGAAGATTCACAATGTCCTTTCCTGACTACATGAGCAACTCTCCTCTTCCCCCTTCCCTATACACCAGCACTCCATAACCCTCACACCTGCATTTGGAACCATTCATATTCTCCAAATAAATTGATAACCTGTGGTTTTACTTACACAGGAATTCACTGGCATAAAAAGAGAGATGGGATGATCTCTCACTTCTAGTAAACACTTCATTATTATGAAGACAACCAAACAAAGCATATCCTTACCAAGTGTTTCTTCAGTAATTACTGCTGGTGTTGGCAGAACCAGACTGCCCTCCTGCCTGCATCTCAAATGTCTAACAGGGAAAAATGAAAAACCTGAGTTAGCCATTTTCACTCTTCCCAACTGGAAGACCTACAATCAACTCAGCTGTCCTTGCTGTCTGCAATCACCAGGCTAAATGTGTCTTTCCTATATTTGTGCTAATCCTCCTGAAATCAGGTTGGACAGGAGAACCAAAGAGCCAGCAACAGAATCACGGCAGTCTTTTTGCCAAGACAACACCTGCCTGTCAAACACTGCTTTCCTTTAATGAGAACGTCCTGTGTGCTTGACAGCTGTCCTCACTCTCTTCGCCTGGCATTCCTAGAAAGTGTTTGTTTTAGATTCATATACTTTGTTTCTGTGTTCATCTATTTAAGGACACATACATTTCCCCCTCAGATAAGTTTTGTTAAAGTTACACTTTCTAAGAACTTGTCACTTTAGTTTGTTGCTTTTTTTGTTTTGTTGTGTTCTGTTTTGTATTTATTTATTTATTTATTTTGTTTGTTTTATTGTACCAATTTCACATGCAACGAAGGAGATGTGGAAAGAAGGAATTTGACCTTCAAGATCTACATAAAGCTTTCCTTTCAGCCCTTTGATCAGCATGTGACCTTGAATGAACAATATGTGATTCTTTGCCTTAATTTGTCTAACTGAAGTAGCATGGATGAATTAGGGACTTTGACTTAAGGACTATTTTTCTCTGCACTTCCTGCTTGAGTTCACTGTAAAATCTGGGGTAAAAAAATCATAAAACATACTAGGAGAAAGATAAAAGCTCTGGGACTCTTATGCTGAAGAAATCCCACCACCATGGGTTTGATGTCTCCCCACCAAGTAAATAAACTGGCATTTCACAATTTCAGCCTAGTCATGTAAAGGGGCCAAGTTAGGTCCATGCTTCCCATGGATGGAGTAGAGTTCCCATGACAACATGAGATGGAACATCTATCCAATAACCCTGTATCCAAGAAGAGCACACTTCTGCCTTGTGTAGAATAGGACTCCAGTGAGAAACATTGAGAAAGGAGGATAGAATTAGTAGAAGAGACTGTGTCACAATAAAGAGCTCCATTTAGAAGCCTCTATAGTCCCATAGGCCCAAGACTACTTCTTCTTCCCCCACATCAGCATCCCACTTCTGCCCAATAACACTGAGTATTGAATCAACACTGAAGGGGGACTCATCCCAGCACCTAGCCACACCTGGGAAACTGTTTCTGCACAGAAGCGCTGCAATGCCTTGGTGTTCTCAACAAGAAGGATCTAGCAGCTATAAACGGCTTCGACTGGAAAGCATTTGTAACTCTGAGGCCTAAGAATCTTTACTCTTCCAGAGACAACAGAGTACTGGGTAGGAAAATGAGACATGCTTGTGACAGTCCATAATAACCTGACCAGGAAACTGCCTCTGGCTCCACAGGTCACACCAGGAGAAACACAAAATGCTCTGAAAATCAGGCTCCCACTGGAGGCCTATCTTACAAATAAACCTAGGCTCACTTTCCAC